>NW_008632222.1:84697-92443 GCF_000691845.1 Merops nubicus
TTCCATTTTCTGGGTAACTAAAGTCTGTGAAGTCTCTGTCCTACAGCAAAACCACAGTTAAAAGTAGGGACTCCCATTTTAGTGTGGGTAAGCTTCCTGATTACAATTATGTGTCATGGACCTCACAGTGACACTAGAATTACTGAGTTTTGCTTGTTGTAACCCATGGATAGTTAACGTGCTTTATTCACCTTGAGTAAAAAACATGGAAATGAGCTCTAAGTATTTACTGGACATCTTACAAACTATTTGCATGTTGGTTCATGGTCCATTACAGAATTTAATATTGCCATAAAGCAAAAATCTGAAGCCCTTATAGCACATAGACCACTTTAGAAGTTTGTAAACCCATCTTAGAAATAATTTCCTTAAGTAATTTCCTAATTCAAAATACTTTGAGAGATCAATCCATTTTTTAAATTCCTTAAAATTTCCTTGTAAATGTTCTGGGTACCATCTCAAGCCATTTGCAGTTTTTTATGTAAGGGAAGTTTAAGCAGTCCACTACCATATCCCTTAACACTATCGGTTATTTGATATCTAGGGGCCTATTCCATGAATAAGGAAATAATTTATTAATACATTGTCCCATCAGTCTCCTACTTTTATTCACTCTTCCTCTTGAAAGTACCTAGAAATATCTCTAGAAATATTTATCCCACGGTAAAAATAAACATGATCTATTGCCTGAGGAATTATCCGTTGGGTAGATGGCTGTTCTAATTCCTCTTGTTCAGCGAGCTCCTTTTTTTGGTCACTCAGTTTTCTCTCAAGAAGTCACCCATATTCCAGGTCCTCCCTGGAAAAGCTCAGTCTGACCAATTGCTGGCTACTCCTACAGTCACCCCAAGTATGGTCAGTCACCAGCACCCCCATATAAAACAAAGGGATCTCCCAAACACCTGGATGTCCTGGTGGCCCTCTCCAGCTTCAGCTGTTTGGTTCATCATGCTAGCTGATGTCTCTTCCTGCCTGAGGCCACCTCTAACCCAACACAGTTTTTCCATCACTTCAGACAAGCAAGCTGTGGCTTTTTTAGTTCTTTATAAAAAAGAAAATTCAAATTCCTTTCTCTCAACAACTCTTTGAGCTGATCTTTCCTGAGCTGTTTATAAGTCTTTCTTTTTCCATTCTGTCTTTTCCTTCTGCCTTCTGAAAAAGGATGCAAGGAAACAAGCATTTTTCTCTTGCTTTTTCTTTCAGCAATACTGTTTTTTATTAGAATGGTTTTTTTTTTCCATTAGTCAGCCAGTACCCATTAAAACAGCCTAAAATCACTGCTTTCACTTCCCAGTGAGAAAGCGTTTTGTACGGAATCCAGAGCTAATCATTTCAGTCCCCCAAGCCTACCCCAGGGATGCTGCAGCAGGGCTGGGCTCTAGCTCCTCACTGCCCTGCCTGGTGGTGAGCCCACCCCGCCCTTCTTCCTCATTGTGAAGGTGAGAGGTGAGCACCTCAGAGGAAGGGACCAGCACAGGACATCCTGCAGGTGAGTGTGTCAGGAAACACCTTCTAGGTGAGCAGTGCAAGACTGCTTCTTCTCCTTCGGTACCATGTCATGCTGTTTTTTTTCCATGCTTTCCAGCTTTGGACTGACTGACCAGGAAATGAGCAGAATTACGTTTTATCTAGTTAACTACTATCACTATACCATTCTCTGGACAATGAGAGTCCATCATGCATACTGTTATTTAAGGGTGTGTTTGGGACATGTGCAGTCAACTGTATCTCAAATAATGTGGCTATATTGATCTACCTAGACACAGTCTAGTTCAGTGTAGCTCTGTGTTCCACCTCTAACTCATCAGTGATGATATCTAGGAAAGGGCTATAAGGAAAAAGTATTCAGAGATATTTATCTTGCAGCTCGTGAAAACATACACCTTAGGACACCATAAGCCAGAAGTTGTACCCACATCTTTGCATTTAATACTTCTAGGAGAATTTTTTTACATTAACTTATCCCGTTGGTTTCTGAATCCATTTGTATCTTTGTCCTCCACAATATTCTGAGTTCCAAGATTTGTCTGTATGTTGCAGTAAGTACTTCTGCCTGCCTTTAAGATAGGTCTAGTAGTTCACTGTGGTCTTGGCAATTCATAGCTAGGACAGAAAGTGCCTCCAGTTCTTCTCAGCTTGGTCTACATCAAGGATTGATGCCATTTTATGCTGGTTTTGAGACTCAGTAGCTAATAGATCCCTCTTCAGAGGACCTCTGTTGTTTCAAAAGGAGAAAATACCGAATATTAAGTCTGAATATTGGTTTTATATTATACTGTCTTCCTGTCAGAGGAATGAATTCATATCTACTGCCATGAATGCACATAGAACCTGGGACACAATAAGCAAAAACATGACTTCTGTCCTCAAAAGTTTTTTTCTCCAGTAACACCTCAGGTAACCACATACTGTACATACATTGGAGGAGGAAGTAAAGGAAGTGCCCTAAACCAACACAAATTTACAAAACCTCTTATTCAAATGCATGAGCAGACGTAGACCAAAATTAAGGATAGGTGATATGCAAAAGTGTTAAAATATTACTAAAACTGCTATCTTTACTGCAAATAAATGAATGGAAGTCCTTATAGTCCCAAGAAATAAATAACATGCTAATCCAATGATTTAAAAAAAATTAAGTCATGTAATGTTAGGACTGAAGTTTAAGAATAGTTATTTCTGTTATATCTTTGATTTTGGACATGAAAAGATTGTTGACTCCTAGTGCAATGGTGTGTTACTCTAGAGCACATGTTTATAATTCACAAATACAATTGCTTCTCTCTGATTGTGCTCACTTACTAAGGACACTGTGCTCTGTTCACCACTATTTCAGACCTGTTATTGATTAAGTCATTGATTAAGCATGCTTTGGGCTCATTTCCATAACTGTATAACAAGAGGAAATCTGTGTAAGTATCAATACCATGTTAAGTGCAGCTAAAAGTTTTTGCAGACCATGCCAATATCCTTTGCACAAACTAAGAATTCTGCACTGCACTGTCAGCTGAAGCAAATAGTATGGCTTCTGCAGACTTGTTTCCTCTCCCTGCCTAAAGAAAAGAAGTCAGAAATGTGAAACTGTAAGTCTTGAGATGCTCAGTTCAGCATCTCTGCTAATACCCTGAGATGTCTCAACAAAAAGGTGTGCATGAGGGTTCAGACAAGCTTATTTCATACATAAAGTGAGGTTCAGAACAACCCATGTCCAAAAAAACCTTTGCTCCAAGGCCAACAAGTGATGCATTAGTTCCTACCATTACATCTAAATTATTTTAAAGAAGGCTGACAAATATTATTGCTCTGTGAACTGTATAACAAAGTCTTCATCCACAAGACATAGACCATACCTTTCGAAGCAGCAAGGAGGAACTCCTGGAATAGTTCACAAATGGGTCAGGGTAATGTTTCCATAGGGTACCACTGTGAAGTTAGGCTGGGAGGCTGGGAATGCCATTGCATCCTCAGAGTGCCCACGTGTTTGCTGAACAGCCCTTAATGACTCATTTCCTCACTTCGTAAAAACAGAGATGCCTTGGAGGTGCCCCTGGACTATGTGTGAAACATGCTGCAGTTCAAAAAAATGCAAGTGGACAACTTCTGAAAGGGAAAGACTGGGGCTTAGGGTCAACTTTTTCAGTGCTTAGAAAATACTTCTAGAAGTTTAACTATAAACTACATTCTTTAAAAAAAAAAAAAAAAAAAAATCCAGACAGTCTCAATTTCCATCCAACCAAGTTGTTTTTCTGCAGAATCCCTCAGGAAAAAAATATTTTAATTGACATATATTAAGAGAGAAAGACATGCATTCTGGTCTTTTTACAGTCAGATTTTAGACAAAGCCATTTTCATGTCTTTATAAGCACAGACTTTTGAAATAAATGCACTGTGGTTACTCTATGAGTGGACTATTAGAGGTTCCTGGTGTCCATGCCTATTTGATCTTCTTTTGGTAACATTTATAAGGCCAATGAATGAAAATTATTTATGAACAGAATCTTTTTTCTACTCCCATGTGCTTGTATGCTTGTGTCACATCCAGCTTGACAAGCCAAACATCATGAGTTGCTTCTCACAGATGGTTTCTCACTTTCTTAGGAAATACTGAACCCCATCATCTGAAACTGGGTTGCTTGGAATCGTACCTTCAGTCTTGGCAGGTGAGAGGTGAAATAGGTTTGTCAGGGAACTCTAGGAAACTGGGCTTGTGATCCTGCTGTTCCTGGTTGGAGAAGAGTAAATGTTCACCCAAGCAGCTGCCTTCTCACACATTCTGACAGCGCTCTCTGACGCAAGTTTGATTTTCCCTGTCTCTAACATAGATAAGCTCAGTTAGGCATCTGAAGCCATTTTGTCAAGAGCCTGCTGTCATAGGTGATTGACTGCTTTGCCTCTATCCAGACCTGGCCTTGCCTCTTGCTCACGTAGAAGGCAGCCAAAGAGCTAAAATGTGCTCTATGTCCCTTATCCATTCTCATAAATAGGTAAATAAAATAAAAATAAATAAATAAAAGCAAAATTAAACAAAACCACTGCTTGTCTCTTTACAAGAAGTTTTTACAGCAAATAGCAATAAAACCCATCAGTTTGTAGGTACTGTGTTAGTATAAACCCTGGCTACATTTTACTGTCACACTGTGATACTCGACTTCAGTGCCACACACCAAACCTGTTTATTGGCTGCTCATTTTTGGGTGGGATCAAAGAGCCTTTTTTAGGATTCAGAGTAAGAAAAAAGCTCCAGGCCACTAATTTGAACATGGGACCTTTTATTTATTCTTAAACACATTTCAGTACCGCTCACTCCAAGCTGGCAGTTCTGTCACAATGCTGACATTAGAAATAGCATATGACATATTAGACACAGCAGAAGTATCTTCACTCAGCGTCGTTATGGAAGACAGGGAAATCAACTGCCCTGATGATTTAAATCCCAGAAGAAGGAAGACACACTTGAGGGACGTGGAACAGAGGTGGGCCTCCCTTGAGTGAGCTGGTATGAAGAGCAGAAGGTCTGCCTGAGTGACCTTGAATAAAACACTTGGATAAACTGCCTGAAGTTTGGAGATATTTTCTACTTTGCCTGCAAAAACATTCCAAATGTCAGACGTGAAGCTGTCAGTGACACTACCTTTCTCTGGGCCACTGCTTATGAAGTTCTTGTTAGTCAAAAACACAAAACAGGGTTTTTTTATGTTCAGTAGCTACACTGCAAGCATATTCCAGTCTCCTGTAAATAATAACACCTCCACAGCCACCATGAGCAGAGGTGACATCAAGAATTTTAGTAGATTATAAATGTGCAATAAAATACAATGTGAATAAAACAGTCCTTCAGCCATGTAGCTAGCTGTATCCAGTCACAAACTCAAGCATACTAAAATCATAACTCTCAGGAATTTTCCAAAGTCACAAACACATTGCTTTCGAAGGACAAGATTGTAACCGGGTTCTGCCACACATGTAATGAAATAGCCAAATGACAGGAATAACCAAACATGTAAGTAAAAAAAATAACTAGTTCTTCAACATCATCAAGGTTGGACCAGATGAATCTTGAGGTCCTTTCCAACCTGGTATTCCATGATTCTGTGATGATCTAGTCGTTCCTTAAAAGTTTCTCACTATAGTATGAACTAAAGAAAATAATTTAGGCAACATCTTAAATTTTTCTTGCAATTTGCTTTCTGAGAACATATTATGACATCAGCTTTACAAAATTACTCAAGGGATTCCAGAGAGAAGAATGAATACTAACAGCATCAGGAACAGCATTTATTTCTTCTTTATAGTCAGATAGTGAGCATAAGTGAGCATATTAATTATAGACGGATATTATGCTGTTATCTCAGCTGAACAGACCAGAGTTCAGCACATGAGCATGTATCTACCAAACTGGTAGATATATAGAGTTACTGAAAGTATATTCTAAATCAGTGACATTGATCAATGATCTGAAAACTGAATAATTAAATCATTATCTATCTGAAGTCATACAGCAGTCAGAGAGCAACCTCATTACTGTGAGAGGCATCAGCAAGGACACAGCTACAGATGATAACTCTGGATCCCTTTCTACACCTGGATCAAAACACTCTACTCAGAGGTCCTCTGCTTTCACTTGAATTTATCTCACATACTCAGAGATGGAGTTATACACCCAGCAATTAGAATTAGAGTCCTTCACAGGTTGTGTACATTTCATGATTGCTGTAAGAGTGATTTTTTTTCCTAGCACAATTAAATGTCTGACTTTCTAAGTGGATTCTCAGTTTTATTTCCATTTCTTAGAACAAATGAATCAAATCACCGACAAGTTAGCAGCTCTTTTTAGTCCTTACTGTGCTTTGTTTGATTTACTGTATTTTAACTGGTCTGACTATGGAAAAGCACCTTTTCATTTTGTTTCAATCCAGCAAAATGAAAACTTAACCTCCACTGATTTATTTTGCTTGCACCATCTTTAACTCTGCAGTCAATATGTGCTTCAAAACATGAAGTAGGTGGGGCAGATGCCTTCTTCCAAACACTTTTGAAGAGTGCCACACTCTGCCATTGTAGGAATGCCAGATGAATGCTCTTTGAAGGCTTTTGCTCTGAATCTGTAACAAAGCACAGCAATGGCTCCTTTCCAGCAACTCCCTATCATATTCCATTCTGACAGCCATTTTCCAGTTCTATCTACAGCTAGGATCTATAACTTGAACAAGGGGGAAAGAACAAAAAAAGATGCTAGAAGATTAATGGTCTTTGGAAACTATATCACCACAATCACAGCTTCAGTCACCATAAGCAGAAACACATGAGCAAAATCAATATATCATGTTGGCACAGTCACTGAATATGCTTTCTATAAACTTCAGAAGAATAACATTAGGCTAACTTGAGCCTCTAAGCACCACCCTGAAAATGAACTACAGCATTTCCAAGAATCTTCTCAAAAATGTCCTTTATGATGCAAAACTTCCTCCCCAATTATCTGTTTCCACAAAGAGTAGTAAATGTTCTTCACTTGAGCAAGAATCATTGCAAACTTAGTTTTGCTAGTATGACTGCTCCAGCTGCTGTATCTGAGGGATGCATGCTTGTTCCGTTTTCCATATTCTGTGCTCACAAAGGAACCATATGCACTACCTCACAATGCTGGATACCTGGAGCACCTCTGAGTAGCCCACAGATTCCCAGATACCTACAGTGATCTCGGTGTCTGTGCTTTTGAGATGTCAAGTAAGTACCCAAGGTAGAGTGGAATGCAGACCACTAAAGACATGGTGCAGGGCAGCTGCCTTTAGTGCTAAAATTCTAATCCTTTGCATTCTTGGCACTTTGTGCTGTAGGTGAGACATGTCCCACCTAGCACTTCATGTCTCCCCCCAACAGGTGTCAGCTGAGGATCTGAGAAGGACCTCAAATTTCATTCAGGTCAGTCAAGAGTGAATGTGCTCCCCACAGACCATGACTTTACAGGTAGCAATGAGCCTGTCTAAGGAGGCTGCAACCTTGTTCCTCTTCTGGCCTTTCTTTCTCCTCTACTCCTCTGCTCCTAGCCATGAAGACCCAGCACCTCCTGTACCTGCTGTGGCATCCACTGGACCCTGACATGCTCTGATCTAACTCATTAAGACAGATGATTTATCTGCTGTATTAGTAAGGCAAGTTGTCTCACATGAGAACCATATATAGAACAAGGTAGGCAATGGGAGCCTAAACCAGAAAGCTACAAGAAGAGAAGTAGGAGGGAAAGCG
>NW_008632222.1:92474-95898 GCF_000691845.1 Merops nubicus
GTGGCAATGAAGCAGTAAATGAGTATGCTATACAAATGTAGCCACTGAGCCCAAGCCTAGGTACATACCTGGTGACTCTGAACTTGCAGTTAAAGCAGAGGCTTTTCTCCAAATTTCTCATCTGTTAGGGTAAAAGACATGAATGGCAATGGAACTGAAATCCATTTATTAACATCAACACTAAATGATTTCTGCAGGAAGCCTTCCCTGTGCTTGATAACTACCCAGGTCCATGTACCATAGAGAAAAATAAGCATCATCATGCAATGCCAGAATTAAAAGCCAGTGAAGAGAGTATAGTGTTTACATTTCACAGGCAGTTTAAAATATGAAAATGTACTTATTATGGAATGCCCAAAGACCATTCCCACCCTGGGAAAAGAAAATGGCAAATGAAGATTCAGAGAGGATGTTCAAGAGCCTGAAATCAGTCAAACCTGTATCACAAATGCATAAGCATCTGAGCTCATATTTAAAATTCAAAGCATACAAGCTCATAGGAAGCTCTATCATCCTCCCTGGTATGCACCACCTTTGAGTTAGTAATGGCTACATAATACACCATTACTGCACTGTGTAGCTGCTCATACCCAGGCCAAAGACCCTTTGCTAGTAAAAGCGATAAAATTGCACTGCTGGCATGAACATACAAGGAAATTGGAGATTTTTTCTCGCATCAAAGATCTCAGTCCATAAAAGGCTTCTGACATACAAGAGCAAAAGAAAACCTAATTAAATTGTATGGGAAGTCAGAACAATAGGTGGCCTAATTATTCCCAATTAACCCTGCCCAAGAACTCACAGGCAAGGTGAACATACACAAACAAATCAGTGTTGTGGATAGCTTCTTCTACTTAAAACAGAGGCAGATAATACAGTAGAAGTAAGTGGAATTCTCATTCTGTTATGAATAAAAAATATGTATGCTGAATGTCCTCCTAGCTTACCCTTTCCTGTGACTCACCTTTTCTGTTAACTTAAACATTTAAAGTTAAACTTGTTCCCAAAGCTTGATGGTTCCTACAACTGTCCTGCTAAGACTTCTCCATCACTGTGCTCAGTATACTTTGCCCTTGGACCCTTTTTAGCTGCAAAACTGGAGTTCCACAAATATAACAGTCTGATTTCATTCAGACAAACAAAATCATGGGTCTTTCATATCAGCACATTCTAGGCAGCTGTAACCTTATCATATGCTAACTCTCCATTGTTCAACATGCACTGAATTACAAGGTCTTTTAAAATAAAATTCCTAAGGACATAGTCCAGTCAAATAAAATGAAAAAGCCCTCACATTCAGCCTTTCAACAGGTCAGCTTCTGAGCTGCCTCCTCTGTTCCCACATCTCAATGAAAATGGACTAGTGTTCACCAAGGACAATCATAGAATCGCTGTGGTTGGAAAGGACCTCCAGGATCATCAAGTCCAACCACCATCCCAACATTTCCCTAACCACTAGACCATAGCCTCAAGTGCCACATCTACTCTTTTTTTTTAACACCTCCAGAGATGATGACACCACCACCTCCCTGGGCATCATGCTCCAGTGCCTAACTGCTCTCTCAGTAAATAATTTCTTCCTAATATCCAATTTAAACCTTCCCTGATGCAACTTGAGGCCATTTTGTCTTGTCCTATCATTAGTAATTTGGGAGAACAGACCAACACCCACCTCACTACAGCCTTCTTTTAGGTAGTTGTTGAGAGCAATAAGGTCTCATCTCAGTCTTCTCTTCTGAAGAAATAGGATTAGCTGATGCTCTACACTGCTTAGTCAGAAGTTCCTTATCTGTCTAGGAAACAGGCATTTCTGCCAAGTAATGCTCATGACAACAGACAATAAAATCCACCTAAATGTATATTGACATCCTGTCTTATACATCTTCCCAAAAGATTATAAATTACTCTTGTAATGGCACCCTAGGCTTCAATATAAATTAGCAATCTAAAAGAAAGGTGGTTTTGCTATGATACAGCAAAGCTTACCCTAGGGGAAATATGTCCCTTTTTGCTGTGGGATGATACCATAATTCTGTCTGCTGCTGCTATTAGTGCAGAAAGACCTTTAAACACTCTGGACTTTACAGTAAAACATTTTTTCTCTGTTGCATAAAAAAAAAAAAAAAAAATCCTGTGTGATTTTAATTTGTATACAAACAAATACACAAAAGTGGTAGGTACTTAATTTTAATTTCATGTGCATGAGTCTAGGCAATTTGGAATTAAGTGATAGGAAATTTCCACACAGCATTCCATCCTGCAAGTGCTATCACCAGGAATATGTGACAAGTACTCAACTAGAAACTGCACCTATGAATAGAAAGAGACATGAAGTAGTCATTTCTCAAAAAAAATAAATAAATCTAATTTATCAAACAATATAGAAATTTTTCTCAAGCTGCTGTTAATCATGTTGCATTCACTTGCACACAGCTGCTCACAGTACCAATATAGGAGGCAGATCACATAAAGGAAAAGATAATTTGATTTTTTTTTTCTTGTGGATTTAATTCTCAAATATTTTTTATGTTCCTGCTGTGATCAGTCTAAAGATTAAGCACTTCCAGCAGTGATAACTTTTACTACCTGTAAGAGTCAGTTGGATTGCATGCAGTTTAGAAGTATATGTAGGGTTTATCAACACACCTGCTTGAGAAGTGATACAAGAAGCTTCATATGTTGTTTTCAGGCTTAGCTGCTCAATGTGTTAAGCACCATTTCCCTCTCCTGGTGCATCTCAGATCACTGACCACTGAGCCTTCCCTAGAACAGCTTCTGATCCAGGTTGTGGGAGATGCATTGCTGGAGAGTAACTGCTCCAAGGAAGCTTTTATCCCCCTTGTTTATTGACTGGAAAATGAAGAGGGAGAACTTAAAGAAAAGTTATAGATACATGCTGTTTGCAGAAACTCTGTAGTGCTGTTTTCCCAGGATATAATGTGGTAGTTTTCCCTTTTCTTATGATGATTTAATGACAAAGATTCCTCAAATCTACAAACACTTCCAGTTCTGCAAGTGTTTATGAAAATACTACGTTCAAATCCTGTTCATTTCAGTAAAATCATGACTGGAATAATCAAACACCCAGTTTCAAGAAGACAGTCTTAACATGTAATCCAACTAGCATTAGGAATAGTTACTGTTTCCTTTCCATTTATGAAATATGTGCCCCCACGTTCATTTAAGTAAAAATTAGAAACTAGTAGATATGTTGCCATAAAAGTGAGAGCATTTTTTCTGTATACAAAATGGTCATGACTTAAAATCTGTTAGCTTTTTCCTTTATAGCCACAGCTTATCCCATTTGTAGAGAAACATTCATGGGTTTTTTGCATGTGGACCAACAAACCTTGTTATATCAGACTTCTAAGACGCCACATTTCCAAATATGCATAAATTATTCTGAGTTACATGAAGGGAAAGA
>NW_008632222.1:95929-101849 GCF_000691845.1 Merops nubicus
TGGTTCACTTCAATTTTTTAAGTATGGAGTCATACTAACAAAGACATAGGTGTGTCAGTCTTACAAAAAGTTTGCAAATTGTTTCAAATACTCCCGCAACTGTGTTGGTATTGATGTGGTATATACTCATAAAACAATTTTATGGCAGAACTTAAAGAATTTATTGGAGGGGTTTAGGCTACCTCTTCTAATTCAACTGTAAAGTTTTTATTTATGAGTAAGATGATAATACCTCACAGGAAAGTGTGACAAGTCCTACAAAAGTGTGTCAAGCAGATACACTGACTTGGCCTGTAAAAGAGGTGATGGAGATAGAGCTATGACATGCATATTAATAATATTGAAGTATGGCAGAAAGACAGTAAACAGGGGACAATTCTTCAGTGTGCTTCATATGACAGGAACAAGTAAACATCAAGCAGCAGGCACAAACAAGCAAAGGGAGATCCTTTCTCTTACACAGTATAAAACTTTGAAATTCACTGTCACAGGATATTGTGGGTGGGAAGAAAAATCCATGAAGGACTATTAAACACTAAGATACCATCTCCAGCACAGAAAATCTCTGTGGCATAGATCACTAGAGCCCAAAAACTGGGAAAGAAGGAGACAGTATAATATGACTCTATTATTCTTATTATAATACTATATAATAATACAGTATTATTGTTCCATAGGCATCTGCTACAACCCCTGCCAAAGAGTAAAATGCTCCTTGATAGGATAGACAAGCCCTTAATCTGAACAAGTGCAAACCCTTTTATGCCGTCATATATGAGGTAAATGGGAAAAAAAATTAACTATATCATCATATATTTCCCCTTTCTGCATATATATATGCATATGTATGTACATATGTCTGTATGTACACACACACATCGATGCAAAAGTGATAGCCATGATAATCTTTGGTTCCAGGCACCCTTTAGAAGCAAGTAATAATATAAACTACTGCCTTGGGAAAGCCTTTGACGTCTGTTGGTATGAGGACACTGTAAACTCATATGAACTGTGCCACTGAGACTCGTGTTACAGAGGTTTGTGTTACAGACACTCCTGAGCTAGTGGAAACTGCCACTTCAAGAATGTTTTTTGACAGTTTATTTTTGTGTAATGCCTAAGATTAAAAGAAAAGAAAAACAACACACCACAAACAAAAACAGAAAAGAAAACAGCTTGAATTCCAGTGTACAGCTCCATAATCAGCCCCACATGTGCCTGTTACAGAGCTGGAAGCTCTTGCTCTTCCCTACAGACATCCGCCACTAACCAGCTCCTCAAGGCATCATCTGGAGCATTGCTGTTGTTACTGCTTCAGTTTCCTCAGGCCCCCCAGTCTCTGCTTCTTCATCCAGGGAGTCTCGGTCTCTCTGGCTCTAAGCCCTGCTCTGTGTGGCTTTTCTCAGTCCCTCTCTGTTGTTAAATGACTTCTGGTCTTGATGTCATCTTATAAACTTCAGACTTTCACTTATAGACGTCTTTCCCCAAGATCCCAAATCCAGCATCTTTTTCCAAAATATGAGTCACCTGTAATCTGACTTGCCCTTTCTACTTGATGCAGCCTGTCAGAGTCATTCTTTCTCTCCTCTTCCTCTTGATCAACTTTTTAACCTAATCCTAACAGTTTCATTTCTTCCTTCTCTCTTCGCTACAGAAAATTTTTTTCCCCATTTTGCATTTAAATCAGGTATTGTCCTTCTTCAGATATCCTCAGTATGTCTATGCAACCACAGTTTCCCTCTCCTTGCTGTACAAATCATCTGGGAAAATCCTTTGTTGTTTCCCAAAGGAAACTTCTGTTTAATGAGGAAATACTCATCCATAATAATTATTAACATTAGTACATAGCAGTTTTATCCCCTGACACTGAACCTCTGGGTAGACTATAGCTTTTTGTTCCTTCTGCTGATGGTTTGTGGTCTCAGACTACCTCTGTGCTCATTTTGCATGTGCCGCCAACCATGTGACATCTTGGGCCACTTCTCAAGAGGCTTGTGCTTTCTGCCTTTGCAAAATTTTCTCAAGATCTCCTTCTGGTACTAACTGGTAACAGCCACATCTCTCTCGCCATGGACTTGGAGACCACATCTGTCTTGGAGAGTTTGAAATAATTTTTCCCCAGAACCTTCACCAGGTGATGTTGAGCACATTCCAGCTTCTGATCATCTAGTTGTATCATCGGCTCCTCTTCATCCTTCCTTTGCCATGATGGTGGCAGCAGCATGGGTCCAAGCACAAGAGGCAAGAAGAGGACCCAATGCAGATCTGGGTTCACTCTTTCAAGCCCAGGCTGCTAGTCTAGACCTGCTCACCACCCCAAGAGGGGAAGAGACATAGTACAGTCAGTGACCACATAAGTGTAAGGATTTTAGGGTGCTGCATATCTGAACAGAAGGTAAGCAAAGACTTTTGACTTCATTAAATGCATTTCCCCCAATCATACTCTCAATAGTAGCTAAAATATTTTTATGGGATTGCTACACATACACACACAGCATCAGCCTGTCACTGACATATAGCCTAGCAAATTTTTCCAGGCAACAGTTTTATCTGATGAGCAATTAATTACTTTACCTGTTGCGCCTATGGTAAAATTAGCTGCCTCTTCTTTTGTTTGTTTTTTTTTTAACTTTTGCAAAAGTCTGTCACACACAACCCCAAATTACACTGAAACTGACACTAGCAAACAGCTGACAGCTCTGCACACCTAGCTAAATATTGAAAAATCACTGGCTTAGTCAAATGTAACATGATGATGGCAAAGGGAAAGGTTTTCAACATTGCTCTGCAGGCAGTGCCTCCACTAGACCTTCTGTATCACAAGATATTTACATTTAAAGCTGTAAATGTCCATATTTTCTTTACCCACTGGACACCTAAAAGAGATTATGCTTCCCTGCTTTCTCTTCAAGTCTCCTCCATGCATGGAAAGGGATGAGGGAGGCCAAGAGGATGAAGCAAGGAGGCCCAGGATCATGGCTGAGACAAGGTGAATGCACATCATCCCTGTTCTGGGGAGCTTTGAGAACAAGATGTTCTGTGACTCCAGAATGGACTTTTCAGTTAAAAGAGTATTTAAAGTTGGCTCTGTTAAGAGGAGTAACGCACACTACAAACTGCCAAAACTCCCACAGAAGACTCTCTCCATCGTAGAGACAGTTTGCTGTTCAAATGTTTTTTCAGCTAAGAAAAAAAGAGGTGTTCTTTTCCCTTCTTTTTTTTTTTGGGGGGGGGCAGGGGGAGGAACCATGGTGGTGTTAATGAAATTTATTAGTGACCAGATTTGCATTACTAATGTCTCTCACCATATTTATAATTTAATATAAACTAATTAAACTATTAATCTTTATATTATCTTAGAGTTTGCATTTGCTAAAGATCATGAACTACGGACAGCTAAAAAGCTTTGCTGCAAGGGAAACTATCATCAGAGATATTTCACAATAAGCTGGAGGATTTTCTTCCTTTTTTTTTCGTTTTACTCCAGGTTATTAAAAATATGACTGTTAAGAGGAACCCAGTAATAGTAGTCGGGACATTATATTTGCTTATCCTTTAATCATTCTGCTGTAATGCTAGTGTGATAATTGATACCTATTATTATCACAAATCAGTCTGCAGTTCTGTATGTATTAAGCAGATTAATCTAGTCTTCAGGAAAAAAAAGTGCTGTATTTGATCACCTCCAAGGTAAAGTGTCTTCTTTATAACCAATATTTTTGCAGATTTCTCTCCTTGGCTTGGTAGGCAAGTCAAAATCACTGTGAAAAAGTAAAGTCCTACCCAGAGAACATGAATTATACATAAAAAAACCCAAGCAAGTAAAATGTATTTATTGAAATTATCACAGACACACTGGATTATAATTTCCAACCTGGAACTATAGAGTTGCAGAGCAGTCTGCAGATACATAATTATAACATTGCAAGAATACTTTCAGACTCACACCACACTTTTCAAAGTAAGTCTTGGCTTGCAAAGACCCGTAAAAATTGTTTCCAAAGCATTTTAGAGTATTAATAGCCTGTCTAAATGAATTATCTTTAAAATAGTTAACAGATTGCAGTAACTAGAGGATATTAAGAGGACACAACAAAGCCAACGTTGAATGTATGTCTTTACTCTTTTTTACGTGTACATTGCATTCCTGTATTTAATTACAAGAGTACACAATGATATATCTGTGTTGCACTATCTTGCAATTAGCCACACATGGATAATCTATTTTAGCACTCATATTGCCTTGTATATGCCATGCTAGACCACAAAAGCTATTTATATGATATGTAAGTATAAATTGCATTTACACAATATGCTACAAATTAAGGATAACAATGAGAAAAGTAGTAAATATCTGCTAGCATATTAGGCCAACAAAATACGCAGCCAAGAGTTGTCTAGATGGAAAGTAACATGCTTTTATTTAAGATTTGCATTTAATATAGTCAAACTGATACAAAATGATGTGCAAAAGCTCATTTCAGTTTACACAAAATTTATTTCTGTTTGATTTATATCATTTAGGAGTAAGCTGAAACCTAGAGAGAGTTTGATCTTAAGCTAAAGAGAGTTTAAGCTCTTACCTTGTTCCCTCCTTTATTGTAAAAAGTAAGTTCTGTGTAATGAGCTTTACAGCCAACCTCCTCATTCTACAAAAGAACTGTAAAAAGTCTTTGCTATATAGTCTGCTATACACATGAAAGAATGAAGAAAAAAAAAAAAGGAAGTATGCATTTTACAATTACCATCTAGTAAATACAGAGTGAGGAATGGAAAAAGGTGCACAAGAGGCACAAATGCTAAAGAATTCATTTGATTTTAAAATTGCAGCACAGTTTACAATCAAAATTAGTTTTTCTAACAAGGGTACAAGTCATAATTCCTTTGATTTTTTTCTTCAAAAATGTATAGACCTCTAAGGGCACCAGATGAATACATACCATACTCTGTATAAACCATTGGATCATTTTCAGCTACCTCAGATTTTAAAGAGTATCAAAACAATTCATTTTTAAACAAAATCTTTTAAAATGTATTCAGCTAGCAAGAAAATAAGTGAAAACATTTAAGTTTATCCAAAATATGACCAGTTCGTTACAAGTTTCAATATTCACAGCTATTTACATTTTAAAATTAATAAATAAACATACACACATACACACCATATACACATAAAACATGACAGAAAAATTCAAAAGGATGTTCTACTAATTTCCACCTACATAAAAAAAGTGGGAGAAATGCTGTGCAAAGTTAAAATCTTCAAGTACTTACCAATTTTTAAATAAAAAATATAATTAATTAAAATTTAATCTTCAGCTTTATAATTTGTTTTTCTTGGTTAAAAAACTAACTGGCATTGCATCATTTTATTTGTTAACCTTTTGAAAACATCAGCCCCCAGGTGAGAAGACACCTCCAGAGTGAAAGTACAAAAAGTGTAACAGGATGAGGCTGATGTAGAAACTCTTGCAAATATTCTGATTTATTCCTCTGTTAAGCATGCAAATATGCTGCCTACAGCATTCCCCGTCCAACGTGTAAATTCAAATACGTGCAGGCTAGCACAGCTGGAAGATGTATTTCCTAAGGGCCAGTCTCACCTGCCAAATATCATGAAGCATTTTCCTAGAGAGAAACTTCTCTGGAGCAAGTAAAAAGAAAAAAAAAAATATATTCCCAGAGGAAATCTATTTGCCTATTAACACTCCCTATTGCTCAAGATATTCTCTCAGGTGTTATTCCAAGCTTTCTGCCACCCCATTGGAGAGCTTTGGGTTTCTGAGTTTGTAACACCTGCCTTGGTAAGAATAGAAGTGACTCTGGTGGCACACAGTTGAAAATCAAACCTTTACTCAAGGCCAACAACAGAAAGTTGACTGCCAGGGAGCCCTCATAGAATCATAGAATCATGTAGGTT
>NW_008632223.1:0-742 GCF_000691845.1 Merops nubicus
CTCATGTTGCAAAGAAAGCACTCTGTCCGTTACACTCTACAAATTTATCCCATTATTTCAAGCCCAGTCCATCCCGTGGGAGGAAGGTTTGGCTCTGTGCTTTGCCAAGCGTGCATAAAATGAATCTCGATCACTCATTATGAGTGAGTTTGGCTTATCGGTCCTTTCAGTCATTTTTATGAAGAGAGCAAACCCACTTCAGGGAGACTAAACTTAGCTTAACACACACACAGTTTCTGCTGTGTCATCCTTTTCTCCCCCGAGTGGTTGAAGGGACCAAAATTTACTATGGAGAGGCTCTCCTTAGTTTCTATAAGGTTGTCCATTCACTTCCCCAAGCAGACAATTCTCCCATAAACAATTGCCTCTTTTGCACCAAGATATCTTTTGGTAGATACCAAGAAACAGAGCCCTCAATTCGAGTGTGGAGTGCATTAAACCTAGGCGTGTGTGGTGTGCGGGAAATTCGAATTGCCCCCCTTGTTTTCTGGACACCTCTCACCCTTTTGGGGTGTAGGGCCAGGTGCGGCTGGAACGAAACGTCCTTCCCCTCTTACAGACCACACACAACCTGCACCCCTCTGTCTCTCAGGATCCTGCCGACTACGCCAAATAGATGTCACGGTCTGCTCAACTCGGCGGACGTGTGATCGTTTACCGTGATCTCAAAGTGCAAAAAAAAACTCAAAGGGACTTTTACTTCAATGAAAAAGCAAAACTTTATTGTGTGCCTGTAAAGCAG
>NW_008632224.1:0-214 GCF_000691845.1 Merops nubicus
GGGCTTCCAGCAGAGGGGTTCCCCCCTTGACTCATGTTTGTGGCCTCCCCTAGACCCACTCCAGCAGGTCCTGGAGCTGGTTTTTTTTGTGCTGAGTACTCCGGGGCTGGCCCCAGCGCTCCGGGTGGGGCTCCTGCTCCCTCTTTATGGATGACTTTCGTCATCCAGAGACTGGGTAGGACAGGTGGGGGGCGTGGCTGCTCTGCTGTGCCAG
>NW_008632224.1:338-3915 GCF_000691845.1 Merops nubicus
TCCAGCGCCCCCTCGGCTCCACCCGTAATAGCCCTGTGAGCAGAGGGAAGCTCCCGGGTCAGAGGTGGAGCCTGCCTTTCACTGCTGGTTTCTCCCACAGCTGGGCTTCAACATCCGGGGAGGAAAAGCCTCACAGCTGGGGATCTTCATCTCCAAGGTGTGTCCTTCCCTCCCCGTGTCCCTCCTGTTCCCCGGGGTGGTGCTGAGCAGGCTGGGTGTGCACAGAGACGCCATCCCCTCCCTCACAACCACCTCCAGCCATCACCCAGACACTCCTGCCTGCTCCTCCCCACCCCACTCCTCCTCCCCAGCCCCGGGGGGGGATCCATGGCTCCAGCAGCCCCCGTGGGGTGTCCCTGGGGGCTTCCCCTGCTCCCCCTCTCTTTGCAGGTGATCCCCGAGTCGGACGCGCACCGGGCGGGGCTGCAGGAGGGGGACCAGGTGCTGTCTGTGAATGATGTGGACTTCCAGGACATTGAGCACAGCAAGGTGAGATGGGGACACCCCCCACTTTGTTCTGTGTCCCCCCCTCCCAGCCCTGGCTGCTGGCTGAGCAGCTCTCTGTGCTTGCAGGCCGTGGAGATCCTGAAGACAGCCCGTGAGATCACCATGCGTGTGCGTTACTTCCCCTACAGTAAGTGCCCCTGGGCTACCAGCCCCCTTTGGGCAGCTGGCAGAGTGCCACCCCTCCCTGCCCGTCCCCACCTCAGGCCACAGCTGCCCTGGAGCCTTCAGATCAGGAATAAACCTCTGGAGATGAGGATGGGCACCAGGGGAGGAGTGGCTTCAGCTGCCCCCCTCGCAGGGCAGGGCTCAGCGGCCAAGAACGGGGGGATTGTTGGGTGGAAGTGACACCTTTAGGTGCTGCTCGTCCTTGGATCACAGGAGGTAGCTCTGTGAACAGTGGTGGCCACTGCTCGTGGTGTTGATTCCTCCCTGAGGAGGTTTAAGTTGTGACTGATGGGAGGGACTGGCTCAGCTCACAGTTTCTGCACCCCCCTGAAGGTCACAGGGAGAAGTGGGGAAGAGCAGAGCTCAAGTCACACCCAGCAAGGGCTCTTCATTAAATGGAAACTGACCCTTCAAGTGAAGAAATAAGGAAAATACAGAGCAGGGGAGGAGAGGATTTTAACCAGACTGTTTCTAAAGGCCTGGAAGGAAGCTGAGATGACCTGCAGGGGTGGGGATGTGCCCCCAGAATTAGGTTCTCCATGAACCTTTTGGCTCCTTCCTTAAGCAGTGGCTGCTGCTCCCACCCTTTCAGCCTTGTTTTCTCTCCCTTCCAGATTACCAGAGGCAGAAGGAAAGAACTGTTCACTAGCAGGCAGCTGTCTGCTGGGTCTCCAGAGTGATCATGCTGTCAAAACACTCTCCACTGCTTCTCCTGGACCTCTGAGATGACATGTGTCAAGTTTCAGCTGTCCTGTTGGCTGCATCAGCTCTGCTTCCTGCCTGGAGGGACACCAGGGAGGGGTCTTATTTAGCTGGGAGATGGGTGGGGCTTTATTCTGCACTCCCTGGGCTGGGTGCTGGAAGGAGCTGATGTGGAAGCAGGTCCTGGAGGGCAGCTTCTCTTCTAGTAGGACTTCAAAGCAGAGCTCTGGGAGTTGTTGTTAGGATGTAAGGCCAAGAGGGCCTGAGTGTGCTGGAGCAGAGCGTGGCCCTTGTGTTCTCCCAAGAGCTCAACCTGGGGCACTTCTCTGGTGCTGTGAGCTTTCCTTCTCCACTGTCCTACCTCTGCTCCTCACTGCTGGGGACTCCAATGGGACTAAAACCCACTCAGACTCTGCACCAGCCTGCAGAGCCACGTTTGTCCCTCTTGGCTCCTCCAGGATGCAGGGCTGAGGGGCCTGGGGCACGTTCCTGAGCCCCTGGGGCACGTTCCTGAGCCCCTGGGGGCCCTTGGCCAGGTCCCCTCAGCTGTGAACTTGCAGGGTTCAGGGTTCTGCTCACTGAGCTCTCTTCCTTCCCTTGGCACAGCCCTGTCCTGCCACGAGCTCCCAGCAGAGCTCCTTTGGGTTCAAACTTCTCCCCTCTTCTTGGAGAAGGGGCAGGAAGCTGCTGTGCCCTGCGTGGGGTGGGCACAGATGGCAAGTGTGGGTATCAGCCCTTCTGTGCAGTGTATTTCCCCTTCTCTGTAATAACCCAAACAATAAAAGGAGTACAGCAACCAGAGTGTGTCCCCACCCTCAGCAGGACCCCCAGGAACGACTGAGGGGGGCAGCTGGGACCAGGTTTGGCTCCAGCTGCCCTCACAGCCTGCCAGGGGAGAACACAGGGGGTGCAGCCCTCTTCTCATTATGATTTTCCATGGATTGGGGGTGGGGAGTCAGCTCTCCAGCAGCCTGGAGCAGTGTTCCAGCCCAGGGCTGCACAGCACAGCCAGGCAGCTGGAATAAAAGAGATAGAAACATCCCTTACTTGAAATCCTTTGTCCCTGTCCTGCTCTGTGATTCAGTTTGGGACTGCTGAAAGCTGCTGAGCCTCGGGGTGTGGAGAGGGGAGGTGGGGCAGGTGACTGCTGAACAAAGAATCATCTTCAAGGTCTTTTTCCACCCTCAGGGACTCCCCTGACCCTCTGAAAGTCGTTTCAGCTGCAGAGCCCTCTAGGACCCTCATCACCTCCTCCCAGCAACACCCCCCAGTGCAGCCCCAGCCCCTCCCAGAGCCACACTGGCACCCAGTGGGCTCCTCAACTCCAGGAAAACCCTTTCCCCCCCCCAGGGAAAGGGGTCAGAGGTGTCACCACTGGCAGCAAGGGGAGCAGAGGCAGCCCCCCAGCCCCTCTGTGGCAGCAGCACAGCCAAGGGTGTTGGTGAAATAACTTTATTGAGTGTGATACAGGGCTGTGGGGGGGGACAGTCCATACTGAGGAATAGTCACACTTACTCAGCTAACAGCTAGAGACAGCAGGGCCAGACACACACAGGCAGTGTTACACACATCCATAGAGAAGACAGTGGGAAGGGAACTATTTTATTTCACTAGTTACCCCCCCTCCCTCCCTCCCTCCCCCTGGTCTGTGACTGGGAACACCACGAGAGCAGAGCTGTGAGAAGGGGACAGCCAAAAAAAAACCCACACCCCTGTTGTACAGCAGACAAGGACACAGTGACACACAGCAGCAATTCCCACACGACAGGGGGGGCACAGGGAGGGGGCCACGCTCCAGACTGAAAGGGGAAAACACATCCCAGCTCCCTCCTGCAGCTCACCTGGAGGGGAAGGATGGGGGTCTGAGTGGAATGAGGGTTCAGGGACCAGGCACTGGGCCAGCTGCTGCCCCAGAGCCAAGGTGGGGGCTGCTCCTGGGGTCCCCCTGCCCTCCCCTGCTAGGGGAGTGTCACTGCTGTCCCCACCCCTCACGCTGAGGTCATGGCTCTCTGCTGGAATCCCCACCCCTGTCAGATGAAGAAGGGGCAGGGAAGGGCTTGGAGCCATCCCACTGCTTCATCCTCCTGTCAGCAAACCTACAGGCTTCTGGTTAGCACAGATGGGCAAAAAAAAAACCCCTAGAGAAACTCTGAAAAGCTCTTCAGAAAGCAGAGGCTGGATTTCCCACACCCCCCCCCCGCTC
>NW_008632224.1:3962-14342 GCF_000691845.1 Merops nubicus
CAGGCCCCCAGAGCTCTACTGCAAAGAAACAGCCCCATGTGATGTCCCCGAGCAGCACCCCAGCCATGGGACAGAACTGCAGCTCTCTGCTCTCCATGAAGACACTCCTGGGCCATGGGAGGAGGAAGAGCAGGAGACCAGAGACTAGGGAAGGAGCCTGAGGAGCACCCGTGACTCCCAGGGTGGGCAGCACCCCTTAAAGATGCATTTTGGGGTGGACAAGATGGGACCCAGGTCTCTCCAAACCACCCTGAGGGTCTCTCCCCACCCCTCCTCCTGGCCCAAGGCTCAGCAGGATGGGAGGATGGTCCAGCCCAGGAGAGCAGCAGCCTCTGGGGCTTCTGCTGCCCCAAGGGGAGCCAGGAGGCCAAAGCTACCAGAGTTTGGGGGGTTGCAACTCTGCGTGTGACACGAAGTCACGAGCAAGAGCTGGCTGAGATCATCCAGAAAAAGGAGAAACCAGGGAGCAGAAGCCTAGAAACAGGTCACCTGTGTTGTCCAAAAAGGCCAGGCTGAGCCTGACTGGTGTGGGAGGAGCAGCCTTTTGGCAAAGAGGGGATGCAGGATGAGAGTGGGCAGGGAGCAGGTAGGATGTGAGGCAGTCAGGAGGGGGGAGACACCCCCCCCCAAGCTTTATCTTGGTCTTCCCTAACTCAGTGGCGTTCACAAGACACATCTGAGGCTCAAGGTGAGGAGGAGGAAGAGAGGAAAAGAGTGTAAAGGGCACCAGGGTGCCAAAAGTGCAACAACAGAAAGAAATCAAACCCCAAAAAAAAAAGACAGGACACTCATTCTGCACTCAGGGCTCATACCATGCAGTAAGAGGGGCGGCCGGGGCTGCTCCCCACCAGGAACCAGGGAGTTGGCTGGCTTAGCAGGCTGGTTTGTCAGCCCCCAGAGGAGGGTTGCCTAGCCAATGAGCAGGGGTGTTCTGCAGGGAGGGTGCTGCTCCAGATGGGGGCTGTTAGCAGGAGCACCCGCTCTCCGTGACTGGCTGCTCGGGAGGTTTCTCTAGTTTGATGTCAATCACTGCAAGGGGGCAAGTTAAGGAACTCAACCTGGCTGCAGGGAAAAGGAGGAGGAATGAAACCAGAGTGTTGTTTGCACCTCAAATCCTGGGTGGGTTTCAGGCTCCTCGTCCCAAGAGGGACGCTGAGGTTCAGGTGGAGTCCCCACCCCCCTGGAGGGGTTTCCAAGCTGTGGAGATGTGGGGTGAGGGACACGGGGCAGGGGGGACCTGGTCACACACTGGATGATCTAAAGGTCCCTCCCAAGCAGCTTGCTGTTACAAGCAGTCGTGGACATTTAGAGCTCAACCACAGGCAGAGTCCTAAATTTCCACCCAGGGGTGAGCACCACACCACACCACACCACACAGACCTTCAGCCACCCCAGTATGGCCCATTTCACCCCCACGATGCACCAGGCAGGCAGTGAGCCCAACTTAACCCTCCAAACTGGAGGAGAAGAGGCAGAGCTGCTGCTCAGAACAGAAGGATACTGTCTTCTTTGCTCTTCTCTGGTGTGCTGTCCATCCCAGGTAAGGCAGCAGCCACACGGCGGAAAAGCTGAAAAGGAGGAAGGAGAAAGATGAAGGTTTAGGAAGGGGAAAGAAAAAAGCATTTTAAAACACATTGCTTGACAGATCTTCACAAGCTGCTGGTGTGGGCACTCCAGCAAGCAAAGGGATGATCAATAAATGCCATGAGAAGGTTACCTCAGAAACATTAAAATGAAAGAATTACTCAGTGCCTCTAAAATAGGTTTATTTGACCCGTTTCTGCTTGAACAGAACATGGAATTCATTAGTCAGAGTTCTTCCAGGGACACCTAGAGTGATTCCCTGCCTGTCACCCAACATTCCCAGCCTTGCCTGCTTTGGCACAGAGCCATGTCACAGTGCAGGACTCAGCACTTTGAACCAGGGGCTGGTTCAAAATGGGTTTGAAGGATTTTTCCAGTTGACGTTTTCGTGGTGGGTTTTTTTTTTCCCCTAAAGCTCCTCCTGCTGCCCTGAAGGGAGCAGCCCAGAAACAGCCACAGCCAGGCAGGCTGCTGGGATGTGCTGCAGAGAGAACTGAGGGGAATCACCAGCTCAGGATGATTCTTCTCCCAGCAGCTTGGCTGCCAAACCTCTCACCCACACCTCCAAACCATTCCCTGGAAAACGAAGCTGCTGAGGTGCCAGCAAAGTGCTGCAGAACCAAAGGCTGAAGTGGACTCAGTCCAGAAGAGCCAAAAGAATAACCCCAAAGTCTCCTGATTCCACCATGAGGGTCTCCTAACACCTCCTGATCCCACCACGAGGGTCTCCTAACATCTCCTGGACCTCAGGGCTCTCACTCCCCAAGTTCTGCCACACATCAGAGCAGTTCCTGGACTCGTGGAGAGTGGCAAGAGGCAACAGGCACAAACTGAAAGACAAGAGATTCTGTTTAAATGGAAGAAAAATGTTTGCAGGGTTTTTTTTTATTACCATAGGGCTTGTCAAACACTCTGCCAGGTTCCCTGGAGAGATGGAGTCTCCATCCTTTGAGACTTTCAAAACTCAGCTAGAGCTGGTTCTGGGCAGCCTGCTCTGGGTATGAGGGTTGGACAAGATCTCCAGAGATCCCTTCCAGCCTCAATTATTTGAACCCCTTCCTCTGGGGCTTGCAAACAGCAGCAGGAACTTCTGCTCCAGTGCAGCAGCCTGTTTAATCATCCCCAAATGATGCCAAGGCTGATTTTAGGTAACAACACATCAGCTGTCAACAAAAAAGCAAAGGGAATGTACAAAATGTTTGACTGGCTGCCTAAAAAAAAGTGTTTTTTTTAAACATTTTGGGTTTAGATTCTCCTTTCTTTCAAGGTAAGCTTGCTTAGCTTCAACAGGGCATCACTGACCTGAGAGGAGAGGAGCTTCCAGCAGCTAAAGCAGCAGCATGAAGCACTTCAAGGCTTGGCATTAAACAACACAAGCAAATGTGTGGTGGAACATGACCCTTGAGCACCAGACAGACACCCACAGAGCAGCCAAACCCTGTCTGAAAACAGAAGAGGCATCTACCTGTTTCACATTGTATCCAGTCTTTGCACTGGTCTCAATGAACATCACATTCAGCTCTTTGGCTCTCTGTTCACCTTCTTCTGTAGTGATTTGCCTGGATAAAGATGCAAAGAGGAGCAGAAAGACAGAAAGGGAGGACAGGAGGAGTTAGAGGTGTCTGTGAGTGAGCTGCTCTCCAGTGGAGCTTGCTTCACCACCCCAAGAGTGCCCACCAAGGGAGACCTCAAGATCTCTCAGTCTTTAAGCCCCACAGCTCAGACTAAACCAACCACAGGGGTGTTACCCTGGGAATTCCTGGCCTCAGGATGAAGCCTGTGCAGGACATTTGAGCCTCCTTCACAGCATCCTCCAGGGAAGGAAGAATCCCCACAGGCAGCACCCCCCAGCCAAAGAGCAGTTTCCCCCAAAGCCCACAGCAGCAGGGGGAACTCCCTGAGGCCACAGAAGGATTTCAGAAAGGCTCTTCAGAAAGCAGCAAGTTCCAGGCATCAGTTCTCTGGCCAGCAGCACCCTGTACATACCTGTTTCACATTATATCCTGCTTTAGCACTGGTTTCAATAAACACCACATTCAGCTCTCGGGCTTTTCTCTCACCCTCCTCTATAGAAACCTGTCTACAGCAATGAGAACAAATCACAGAAAAGAAAAACCAAAAACAAAGAAAAACAGACCAAAAACCAAAGAAAAACAGGTCCAAAAATTGATTAAAAAAAAAAAAACAGAAGGAAATAAAAAACCAACACACAAACAAAACAAAAAACAGCCACCAACTGAAGCAACTTTAACAGGAAAGAAAAACTTCACAGGCTGCACCACATCAAACCAGGGCTGGGTTTAATCCAGATTTGGGGCCTGGGAACTCCTCCATTTGCATCATCTCTTGGGCTGTATCCTACTCTGAAGCATGTGAGCCAGCTCAGAGGGATGCTGTGGCTTTGTCTGGCCTTAAAGGCTCAGGATCTCTGCCTAGCACAAGTCTAACTTGAAGAAAAACAAGGCAGCTTCTTGGCCTGACCCCTGGATATACCCCTAATGCCAAATTCTAGCCCAGCCCAGGACTGCTGTCACATTGAACTTTTAAAATAAGCCTTTCTAGTGCTACATGAGCTTCATCTGTAGCTGTTTCTAACAGTTTCCTGGTATTTTTCACCCTTGCAGCAGTGCTGGGTCAACTCTCCTGCACACACTCCACTTGGGCACCATCAGGAAATAACCAGAGGCTGAAATTATCCCCCACTGGCTTTTCCAGAAACCAGAAATTGGGTTTTGATCAGAATGAGAAAAGCTTCCAATCAAAGTGCCAGCTTGTTCAGTGAGGGAGCTGCAGTTATTTCTAGCTCCCAGGAGATCCTCAGGGGTCAACATCTGCAGCTGGCTCAAGCAGAACATCTGGGAGCTCCCTCTGTTGCTTGGGCAAGCTGATTTCAGAGACCATGCTGACCTGAGGGCTTCTCACCTGGAATTCTTCCTCTGAACCAGCTCTACACATCTTTCTCCTCTCTCTGATGCTATGAGCACCAAGTTTAACCAGTATTATGCAGTATTTCTGAAGTGTGAGGCACAGGATAATTAGAACAGCCTCCCAAAATAGCTGGCAAGGCTAAGGTGGTCTGTGTGGAGGACACAAGATCACATTCCTGCAAGAACCAGCAGCCCAAAGCCCACACAGTGCCCAGTTAGAGCCTAAATTTACCCTTTTCCTGCCTGCCACCACCACGTGCTGCTAGGAACCACTGTCTGTGCTCTTCCTGCTGGCTGGGGCAGACTGAACACCAACAGCATGACTTGTGCTGGGCCCAAAGGGCAGAAAGCTTCTCCTGACAAAGTCTGTGCAGGCAGGGACACTGAGGATTGGCTCACAGGAGCATCTGAACAACACCAAAGCCACCAGGGGGGGAAAATAAACCATCACAACCCCCTCCAAAGCAAGACATGCTGCAGGAGTGAGGAAGGCAAAGTTTAGGGTTTAAAATCTGCTAGCAGCCAAAATTGGAAGAGTGTTTCCCAGTTCTGCCTTTCTGAAATGCTTTCTTTACATCAGCCACAAACCTCCCATCACTTCAGTGCTCTGCACATCCTCTGCCACACAAAGCACACACTTCAGAGCACCTGATGGTTCAGTTTAAAGCCCTGCCTGGCTGACTCCACCTTCCCTGATACAAAAGCACCAAAATAAACCCCCTGCCTCATCCACCCTGTTTCTGATGCCTCCATAAAGAATGAAAACCTCTGAAATCACTCAATCAAATTTTTCTTGAATGAACCATCAAGAGAAAAAGCTGAAAGGGAAAAGCATTTTTGCTTTGTGATGTGTCCCAGAACACCCTCTGCATGATTTGAAGAGTCTTAATTAAGGTTTTACACCTCTTGGGGAAGTCTGCTTTGGCCAATTGAGTTTCCTCTTTTGCAAGACATCCTTTTGGCTTTATCTCAGCATGAAAAGAAAAATCTGACAAAATACACTACTGAGAAACATGCTACAGAGTTACTTCATTGAAGTAAAAGGAATTCTTTCTTTTAGGTGGGTTTGTTTTAACCAAAACCATCTGCAGAACAGCAAAAGGGAATCACTTGGCACGTGCTGAAAACAGAAATCCACCTTTCAAGCCAAGCTGTTAAGTTTTGCTTAAAAATCCAACAATTGTTCTGAAGACAGAGCAGCTGGCCAGTTCATTGCTGTTCCTGGGCAGGGCAGGGATGTTTTTATTGGGCATCCAGCCCCCCCTTTCCATTACCTCTTGTCTGCCAGGTCAGTTTTGTTCCCCACCAACATGATGATGACATCGCTTCCCCTCTCCGTCCGAACGTCGTCGATCCACTTGGAGGTTTGCTGGAAAGAATTCAAGTCTGGAGGGAAGAATCAGAGGGGAGGGGTTGTGGATGGAAAAACTTCCTTTTTAGAACTCAGCTGCTTCTCCAAATCTCCCCACCCCACAGGAAAACAACCCCAAATTTTCTTCTCTAGGCACAAAAACGGGGCGGAGAAGGGTGGAAATCAAACCGGACTTTTTCTAACATTAATCATCTTTTTGCAGAACTTCTCCTTCTGACCCAGGAGTTCTGCTGACAGGTTATGACTGGAGGAAAAAGAGGCAGCAAAGCTTCACTCACTTGTGATGTCATAGACCACCACGGCGATGGTGGAGTCCCGGATGTAGCTGGGGATGAGGCTGCGGAACCGCTCCTGGCCGGCCGTGTCCCAGAGCTGCAGCCGAACCTGCCAGGGCCAGCCCGGGGAGGAGACAGGGACAGGGACAGCACCAGAGGGGAGAGGAGGGGAGGAGAGAAAGGAGGAAACTGTCCTTTAGAGAAAAGCCCAGCTCCAGAGCTCGCTGTAGGTGGCTCTGCCTGAGGAGCTGAGGGTGACCGTGTCGCCTCGCCCCAACCGCCGCGGAACCTGTTGCTCTGACTCTGCTTTTACAGATGATTTCATCTCATGACCTCTCTCTCTTTGCTTCCCCAGAGCTCCAGGTTGTGGCCACCAACCTCACTGCTGACAGTGGTAGTAGCTAAAATAATACAGAGCTGGTCTCCCTGCTCTGCCCTGGGTTATGAATGAGGCACCCCCAGGACTCCCAGCCTCTCGGAGCGAAGGTTTTGGGGCAATTCCCTCAGGCAGCTCCCTCAGCTCAGACACCACCTTGTAGAAGAACATCCATTCTCCAACACCAAGCACCCACCAGGCAGCCAGAGGGATTTTTGAGGCAAAATGAAGGCCATCCCTAACTGAAATTCCAGCAGCAAGAGAAGCCAAAGTGGTACCCCCACACAAAGGGCATCGTGTTCTCTTTGGAGAGCCAGGAGGACGAGGAGAGGGGCAGTTTGACCTCCAGAAGCTGCCCCCAAACACCAACTGCCCCTCCAGGGGACAGCTCCACAGCCTGGGACCTGCCCCTTTGAGCCACCAATGGTCAGAGCACGCCCAGGTCCCACAGGACATGCTGAGGGAAGCTCCCAGGTCTGCAGGAGGGCAGAGGTTGGTCCCCAGCTCAGTGACACGAACGGGTGAGATGTGCCCCAAGGGCTTTGCTGGGCACACCCAGAGCAGTGCCTGGCACAGCAGCTCCCAGAGCCTGGCTGCAGGGGAGAAAGTGTCAGCAGGAGCAGTAATTGGCTTGGTTAGGAGAGAAACTGGAGCTGGACAGAGCCCACAGCTGCAGAGTGGCTTCCTACAAGCAGCTTCAAAACAATCAGTGTCTAGCTCAGATGTAGACACCCTGGGGCTTAAGGAAGATTAGGGCTTCCAGTTAAAGGGATTAACTGATGCTTCATTATGAAGGCAGCCTTGATTGCAGTAGCTAAAGTCAGGGCTCTTCATCCAAGCTCCAAGCCCTTGGACAATGTGACAGCAGGCTGCTGAAGGCAGCTCCTGGACTTCCCACCAAAGCTCCCCCCCGGTCCCCAAGGCTGCTGGAGACCAGGCTGCCCACCCAGGACCCTCACCACAGTGGTGATTTCACCACTCAGAAGTCAAAAAGGCACCTAGAGGAAGCCCCACCACAGAACTGGGCCCAGTAACCTTGTTGTAGTGGAGGGCAAAGCTTTTTGGGGGCAGGTGTCCTCCAGCTAGGTGGCCACGACCAGCATCCGTGTACAGGAGACTACCTGAGGTTCCCAAATCCTGTTAGCACTCAAGACAAAGCAAATAAACAGCTCTGTAGGGTGGGAAAGGAAAAGCTGTTCTCCTTGGAGAGCAATGGAATGGTCTGAGAAGATCAGCCCATTCCCAAGGCCTGATGAGATCAGCTCTGGCTTCATGACCTTGGACGTGGCTGGGAGCTGCTAAGAACAGCCCAGACTGGCAAGATTTTTCCACCTGCCTGGAGAAGCAGCACCCTGAAGCCTTCAGGAGGGGTGGGGAGGGAAGATGCCAACCTGTGCAGCCCCCACGCTGCCTCACTGAGGGGGGGGGTCCCAGCTGGAGTCACCACGGGTGCCTCTGAGCACCCCCAAAATCATCACATCTGTCTGAGCTGGCTCCAGAGGGGAAATCCTCCTACTTTGACTCCAGGACCAGGGAAAAGGCACAGAATTAAGTGCCCTCAATGTGTAAGATAAATCCTAACAGAAGTCTATTTGTTGAGCACTTCAGGGAAAAAAGAATTCATTTTTTAAATAAAAAAAAGGCAAACTGGAAAAAGTTTTCTAAAGCTTTTAGGTTTTTTTTTAAAGCTTTCCAAAGGCTGCCAACCACCTCTCATTCCACTCAGCACAGACATACCAGAAGTCTCAAGCCCTGCTCACCTACCTGCCAGTCCTGTGTTGGTCATCTCCCACCTTTTGAGCAGACTAGGGTTAAACAATTCCCTAGTTTCTGAATTATGGGATGGAGTGACCACTGCCTGTGGGGGAAGATGCTCAGCTACACCCCCTCAAGCCCCACGAAACCCCAAAAGTCCTAGGGTTGGTGGTTTAGCTCAGCTCTGTTCAGCTCCCAGCAGGGTTTCTGAGGCCCAGAAGGCAGCAGTTGGAAGCCAGGTCCCTGCAGAGCTGGGGCTCCATACCTACGTGTCATGTCAAAGGCAAGGAGAGCCCCCGTGGAGTCAGGTTTGAGGCTGTGGAACCTCTCCTGCCAGGCCTTGTCCCACAGCTCCAGCCTCATCTGGGAAATGGAGAAGTGGAGGGGGAAGAGGGGGAAGAGAGGGGAGAGCAGGGACATGGAAAACAAAAAAACCACAACTCAAGTGAAATGAAAACAAAAGAAGAAAAGAAAACAGCAAGGCAAAAAAAAAAAACCACAATGAAAGGGGAGTTTCAAATGGAACAGAAATGTGAAAAGAGCCAAGGAGGCTTCAGATCATGTCCTGGGGGTGGCCTCAGCCCACAGAGAGACTCCCACCCTCCAGACCTGTCCACAACTCACACAGGCAAACTCCTCCTTCCCTTTAATCCCTAAAAAACACCTTCTCACAACACCTGCTGAGGAGGGAGTGAGTGCCTCAGCACCCCCTGCTCTGCTCCAGCAGCCACCCAGAGGTGGCTCCTCCCTGTGAGGATGTCACCCTGCCCCCTGAGGGAGCCCCTGGAAAATTGTCCTCTCTGCAGGAGAGGGCTCTGAAGAGCCAAACTCCCCCTGCACTGCTCCCACCTGCCACCCAGGGTGTATTTGGAGCCAAGCACAGGTATCACCTCAGGGTTTGGGGTGAGGACACACCAAGTGTGCCAGGCTCACACCCTTCACCTCAAGCCCAGCACTCAAAGCTTATTTCAAAACACAATATCTGAGACATTAGTTCAACATCTGAATTTTCCCACCTTGTGTATTTCTCCCTCCCCTCACCCACATTCCACAGCTTTCTGTTATTTAATCAGGCTTTACAGGCTCTGTGGACCACTCACATCATGAGGAAAGTTCATGAGATACCCAACACTGGACAGACAAGGGTGTAGAGGGCCAGCAGGTCAGTGATATCCTGACCTAAAACCCCCAAAAATGGAAACCACTCTGCTGCAAACAGCTCACAGACATCTCAACTCACCCTCACAGCCATCAAACATCCAGTTTTTTTCAGCAAAACCATCAAAAAGACAAGAAGTGGCCAAATGTGAGCGAATGGAACGACCAATATTGAAGGACAGGAGAGGGGTGGGAGGGATCTCTGGCTGCCTAAATCCAGAATTGCTTCTTTAACAGCATGGCAAAGATGTGGTGGCCTCAAGATTTGGGTCTGCCTGGGGTCTGCTCAGACCCACCCAGAGGAGAGCTGCAAGTCTGAGGAGCAAACTGGACCCAAGGTTCACCAGATACCACGTGGCTGGTTCCCTGGGATGTGGATATCAGCTCAAGCTCATTTTGGATGGAAGATTCTGGACTTCATTCTAGAGGTATTGGGTATTCCCAAGTATCAGAGGATCACTGAGGCTGGAAAAGACCTCCAGGATCATCAGGTCCAACTGTCAGCCCAACACCACCATGAGCACTACACCATGTCCATGTGTTTTTTGAGGACTTTGAGTTTTTTCTGGGGACTCCAGCACCTCCCTGGGCAGCCTGGGCCAAGGCCTCACCACTCTGCCAGGAGAGAAATTCCTCCTCAGATCCAACCTAAACCTCCCCTGGGGCAACTCCAGCCCATTCTTCCTTATCCTATCAGTGGTTATTTGGAAGAAGAGACCAACCCCCACCTCACCCCAACCTCCCCAGGTTCAGCCACTCCAGGGAGCTCTCCCCTCAGCCTCCTCTCCTCCAGACTAACCACCCCCAGCTCCCCACAAGCCACATCCCCCAGACCCCTCCCCAGCTCTATCACCCTTCTCTGGACCCACTCCAGCCCCTCGGTGTCTTTCTACTCCTGTGGCTCCCAAAACTGCCCCCAGTGCTGCAGCTGTG
>NW_008632224.1:14383-16945 GCF_000691845.1 Merops nubicus
TGTGGGTGCTCACCGTGCGGTCCTCCAGGTACATGGTTTTGGACAGGAAATCAATGCCAATGGTGGCCTGAAAAGGAGGAGAGGGTTAGGAACTGCAACCTGCCCTCACTGAGAGAGTCAGAACCTTCAGAACCAGCTCTCAGAAACGTTCCTGAACTTAGAATTCAGCTGTTGAAGTCATCTGCCTTTGATCCAGCTGATAAAGCCATCTGGATGTCTGCAGCACCCTCGTTTCACAGCCTTCCTCCATCACCTCTCAGTGGGAGCCTCAGACATCCCCTCTTCACTCTGACCACACCTGAACCAGGCTGAACACCCCCAGGGCCCACGGCTGCTCCTCACCCCACAGCCCCCAGCAGCTTCCTCACCCCTCTCTGGATCCCATCCAGCCCCTCAGCAGCATCTCCTTCTGCTCTGCAATCCCCTCTGAGTGTTCTCTCACAGAAACACCCACAGGGCTGAGCCCATCACATCTACAAACCAAGGAGGGGGGGGAGGGCCTGTGCTGGAAGCTAAACCAGCAACGTTTATTTGGGGTGCTCCCTTGCAGAGCTGGTGCCATCCAGCAGCTCCATTTCCCACTCACCTTTCCATCCCTGGGCAGCCATTCCAGTCCAAAGCCATTTCAAGTGATTTATGGCCTCAGATGTGCTCCCCCAGGCACTTCAAAAATCAAGCAGCTTTCCCCAGCCCATCCTAACCCCAGGCAGGTTGCTGATGGAACAGATTGGAGGGGTGGTGTGCTGCCTCCTGGGAGGGCTCCCTCAGGGAATGAGCCCTTTAGCCTCACAGGAGAGCACAACCAGCCCCTTTCTGTGCCACTTCTCATCTCTGGGAGTCCTTTTCTGCAGGCAGGACACAGTTGGTAACAGCTACAGTATGTGGGTGAATGTTATGACAGAGCCTCACCAAAATCAGAGACAGAAACATGGAGAGCACCAGGGGATTCAGTTCCTCTGAGGGGCTTCTCCCCAAGAAAACAATCTCCCCTCCCTTTTCTGACTTCAAACGACCTCAGTCTGAACCTGGAACTCCTCCTGACCTCAATTTAAAGAGGACACACCCCAGTCTCACACTCTTTATCCCTTGAACTACCACTGAGCATCACCCCCCCCCCCGAGACAGAAACATGGAGAGCACCAGGGGATTCAGTTCCTCTGAGGGGCTTCTCCCCAAGAAAACAATCTCCCCTCCCTTTTCTGACTTCAAACGACCTCAGTCTGAACCTGGAACTCCTCCTGACCTCAATTTAAAGAGGACACACCCCAGTCTCACACTATCCCTTGAACTACCACTGAGTGCTCATCACCCCCCTACACCAACGTTCCCCCCTCATTTTCCCTGTACCCAGCCAGGCTCTGAACCTTGCTGCTGTTTTGTGTGCCTTATTTCCTCACCTCACCCAAAATTCTTGGGCTGGACTGTCAAATTTCATCTCTATTTCAAGGCAGGTCACAACCTTGCCTATGACACTGAGACAACACCTCATGGAGGAGTGTGTTTGGTCCTCACAGGCAGACATTTGAACAGCAGGGAATAGATTTACCCACAAATAGAGTCTTAAAACCCAAACCCAAAACCCTCCCACATACCTGATAAGTATTGTCAAAACTGTCATACATAAACCTGGTGATGAGAGAGGTCTTCCCAACTACAAAAGAAGAGAAAAATAACAGCCCCTGGGAAACCACCAGGGAGGAAATTCATCCACCACACAAAAAAAACCAACCCCCAGAAGCTCGTTAAGGGGCAGAGCACAACAAAACCATTCCCAAAAATTGGGGGCCTCAAATCAGCCACGTTGTGCTGGGCAGGACAAAGGGGGATCCATTTGCTTGGAGGAGCAGAAAAATCTCCTTCTTTACTCTTCTTTTGCTCCTTTTGTAACCCCCAAGTCTGGGATTTCTAGACACAAACATCACAACAAGAGGCAGTGACATCCCAGCTGCTGCTGCCTGGGCAGAAAAGGAACATTCAAGGCTAAAAAAACCTTTTCTTTGTAACCTATTGTAGATAAAGGGTAAACCTTTGGTGGCTTAAAAGCTTCAACTTCACCTCTCCCATTGTTATTAAGAGAGCAGAGTGCAGAACTGAGAAGAAACAGGACCTTTGGGTCAAAACTCTCTTAATTCTTCAAAGATTCTCTCTCAGGATGGGGGAGATGGGCAAAAAAAATTCAAAGGACACAGGTAAAAGAGGGGAAAGGAATTAACTGCCTTACACTGTGAAACTGTGAACACTAGAACGGGTTAAAAACAGGGGAGGCCAATGTCTACCCGGCCTGGGTAAGGCAGAGAAATGAGGCAATTTCTGGAAATTCTGCGACCGAGGAAGCAAGCAGCAGAGAAATACAGCCAAAAAACCCCACCACGACGCCGAGGAGAAGGTGCCATCCGCGGCTGAGGGTGAGGGAAGGGGCACGCAGGGCGGCACCAGCTCATACACAACCCAAGATGCAGCCGCGGGGGCGGCTCCGCCGTCGGTTCTCTCGCTCCTCTCCACGCCGCGCACAGAGCCCCGTGGAGGCCCCGTGGAGGCCCCGTTGAGGCCGCGGGGTCGCTC
>NW_008632225.1:0-53704 GCF_000691845.1 Merops nubicus
AGCACGGCCCCGAGAGCGCCACGCTGGCCGCTGTCGCCGGAGTTCGGCTTATCCTGGGCAAAGCTCTCGCGTCTACAGCTCTTAGCAGTTTCTAGCCTACCGCCGAGGTGCGTACAATACACCACCTCCAGCCACAGCAAGGACACACACAGCTTCTAGACAATTATTTTCTGTACTGCAAAGCTCAGGGTTTGTTGTTCTGTGGTGGTGGTTTGGTTTGGTTTGGTTTGGTTTTGGTTTGTTTGTTTGTTTTCTAAAAAGAAAAACCTTATAACAAGAAAGGAAAAGAAAATAACTACTCATGAGATACAAATCTTGGTATTTCATAAGTGCATCGAATCCCTCTGTGAGGTGTTTTAGGTTTTACTTCAAATGACAAAGCGTTTTGGAGTTTCTGAACTTAGGAAGGCCAAGGTCATTTCTTCTTCCACACTAAACCTTTTTCAAACATTGTTGCCTTAAAACAATTTCTAGGTTTATGAAATTACCTGTTAAGTCAAATAAAACCACTTTTGAGATTTTTTTTTTTTCCCCCAATAGCAGTTAACAGGAACAGAGAAAAGATTTAAAAACATAACAGCTTATTGCCAGCTGCAATGACTCTAGAAAAAGAGAATGTTTCCCAAAGAACTTTTTAAAATCAAGAATCTGACTCAGTTGTCACTTTTTATGTGAGGAATTGGTTTTAGTTTGATGCTTCGCTTTCTGTTATTGTGTTCCCACGTTTTGCTGTAATTATAACATTTTCTGCAGTAACTGATCTCTTACAGATACTACTGCTAAAGCATTAAACTCTTCATTAATCACAGAAAAGAGCATTTCTGTTTCACTACATTAATTCAGACCATTGTTCTACTAAACTGTCTCTGATTCTGGAAGAAAACACCAAAAGTTTCAGCAGAATATGAATCTTCATTATTCTTCCACAGCCGCAACATAACTAATTGCACAGCTTTGTACTTCATGCAGAATAATTTACTGCGCTTTACAGAAACTAATGTAAAATAGCCAAGGACTCACACAAGCCTTATTATTTCAGGTATGTATTTTTTTTATCCTAAAATTGTCAGTTATTAGCTGCATTATGCAAATATTTATTTTCAGTCTCTAAAATTATGTATAAATGTATTACCAGTGCTGTTGACAGGAAAGTACAATCAACTCCAAGTAAGACAATATGCCTGCTTTTTCACATTTGCCCAATATGCAAGCCAATTTTTATTACTGCCTCTCAAAAGTAATTTATTTCTATTGATTCTTTGCACTTTGGTTTCAGACAAAACACAACATGCAAGTGCTCCCTCAGATCTAACTATACACATTAGATTTCCCAGCCCTTTCCTTTCTCAGGTCTACCAGTGCAAACACTCTAGTTCTAGCTGAGGAACTGATTGTTACCTTCAGCCTGGGGGTACAAGTTTCTCTGATCCAAGCTCTCCTCAAATATAGTACAGGTGTATGACTTCAGATGAACTTTACTGAGAAAGCTATAATTGTGTTGTGAGCAAGACATGAAGGACAGCAGGGGCAAGGAAACCAAGCAACAAAAAAATATGGGATAAGAAAATTTCTAAGTCAAGGATTTCAGAAGTCATATTGATATGAAAAACGATAAAAAGGGAGAGGGGGGAGGAAAGAGAAACTGAGGATGGCAGTTCAATATCAGCAAGGATCAACCCAGGGGTGGCAGAAAGACCCATTCCGTGCTTTCCCAGCTCAGTGGACCATGCAAATGGAACAGAAACGCTCAGTGTTATCAGGGTGATGCACGTATCGATGATTAGCCTTGCAGCTTCCCAATCCCAGCATTCTGTTGTTCACATTCAGCAATAAACAGTTGCTCTGGACTTTCAAGTCACATTTATCCTGCTTGCAGTCTCTTTGTGTATGATAAAGCTCACTGGAATAGAAGTGGCCTAGCGTGGGAGAGTTGCAGCATCTTGATTCCACACAACCCTCAGTCATACACTTAAATTCAAACATATACTTTACAGCACTAATTAGGAGTCATCTTGAGATGCCATGAGTGGCAGAAGCATGAAAAGATTCAGCAATAAAGAGCACATGACCAAAATGGAAAAGAGAAATTTCTTTGGTAGTGAATGAAAACAACCAACCCCACTAATTTGAAAATGAGTAAAGAGGGTTGATCACAAGAAAGATCCATATTGATGAAGTAGGAGCTCTAAGGCAGGCATTGCAAAGATTCTAGAAGCTGGATGCTTGCAACAATCCTGCTTGCAGTGCTAGGATTGCCAGAGCAGAAGTTTATATCATTTATCATCAACCTGGAAGCGAGGTGATTTGGTCTCCTGAATCTCTTTTTTCCCCTGAGCACTCTGTCTCTAGCCGTTGCTTAGACTCCATCAATATCATTCATTAGCTTTTCAGTGTGTGACCCGTCATCCTTTTTGCCAGGATTCTGAGTTCATCAGTGCACCATTCTTGTCTGCTTTCAACGCTTTCCTATCCTACATCTCCCACTGATATGATTGCTGGTCATAGCAGCATTTTGCTCTCCTCGCCCTGTGACTTCATGAGAGGTACTCTGCCAATCCTCACAATCCTAACTGTTAATCTTCAGTACCTTCACCGCAAGCCCAAAGCCAGCTTTTGCCTCCACAAAGTGATGCCCCTAAAGGATGGGCCAGTTGATTTATACTAACTAGCTTATTTCTCTTGTTTTATGTGAAACACATTCTCACTTGTAAACTTTCTCTGATAAGAATCCTGTTGAATTTCAGTCTTCCAAGCATTGCCTCAGTTGCCTTCACAAAATGCTCTATAATTCAATTAGAAATATGCTCCAGGAGATGTATAATTTTGTAGCACACAGACTCAGCCACAAGCTACCGATAAAACCAGTAATAAATAATATAACACAAGTCCAAAGACAACCCGCAAAACACTAACATGGTTACTTGAAATACAAATTGAAACAGGAAGGAGGGAAAGAACAGTACAATGGTCCCTTTTTGAACTCTGAAGCAAAGGAGAGAATTGAAGTTTAATTGTAGAAGAGAGTATGTTACATTCCTGTTCAGTCATTTTTTTTTCTGGCAGTCGAAAGGCAGCCCAAGTTTTGTGAATTATATCTTACTTTTTGAAGAGGAAAGGAAAGTGATAATTCTTTTTCTGAGCTTGCCTAACAGAATCCTCAAATAACAGTGCAGCAGCTCGAAGATTTCTCCCAGGGTTTGTCATTCTTAATACTGCCAATGAACTGAAGAAAGCAATTTTTAATTTTTACATTGATTTAAAAGGGGGCAAGCAATAAATCATAAAATACCTAAACACTAAGTACCATAATAAGATTTAAATTAAAGTAAGTCTTCCAATAAGTTAACTGTATTTTTATTCAGATAAGAGATATCTCCATTTTCTTTTCTTGAAAATTCTATTGACTTTTTGAGATGTTTCATCCCCAAGAAACATTTGAAGGAAGTCATTCCAGAAAGAAAAAAAACCAAAACAAATATGCTAGTGAGTTTACTTGAAATGAGAGTAAATGAAACAAAAGCAGTTCTTTGGTCAAAGTTGAGGTAAGTGTGATTTTATCTTTTTACAAAGTATATATCAGGTAAAGAAGTGATGAGACATGGAAAACAAGGCCAAGGAATAAATTTTAACTTAAAATAGAATCCAAATAGAATTAATCTATGCTAGATAATTTATGAACAGGGTGGAATAAAACTTGCAATTGCTTCAGTACAACTAACAACTATATCTATCGCTTTTTATGACTTTTCTTCAGGTCTCTGCTATGAAGGTTGTTATCCTGATCTATTAGCTGAATTTCCAATCTTCTCTCTCTACTTGGAATCATGTATTCCAGGCTGCAACCAGGCGGAAGTCATGCATGGTTTTTGAAGACATGAATGAACATGAATCCATCTCAGAGGATATCTTTTGGGAAATAATTGACACTATTTGCAAGCATTGTACTCGTTGCCATGTGTCCAGTAGCCACAAGTGAGATACATTCATGAACTTATGCCTTTCTCAGCAAATCACTTTTTTTTTAGAGTAAACTTGCCAACACTTTTGGAAAGCCTCAAGGGCAACTATTAAGTGATCTTAGAATTGCTAGTCCTATCTCCCTCACTGACATTTTTATCTTCATATTAACTCAAACAGTTCAGACAAGATAATCAAGATAATTTGTACCATAGAAGTAGAAGTGCTTGATATAACCGATCAATTTTCTTCACATAATTAATAACAAAAAAAAAGTTATTTGTAAGAAGAAGACATCCTGGGAAGTCCTTTAACTCCACAAGTATTTTGGCCTTCCTCATAAAATCAATTAACATTTTAAACCATTGTCAAAATGTCCTAAAGTTGACAACCTTGTACTGAGACTAAATTCACTTAATTGTAAAGAAAGTGCTCTTCAGTTTGTTTTTTTCCAAATTGTCCATTTGTCATTTTTTATTTAAATAGTCCATCTTTGAAATACATGCAAAAAACTTTAAGAAATACAGCTTGTTTGTTGACAGTCATTTAGGCCAATCATTATGCTGATTATCAGTTGAACACTGATTACTTTTGCATTGCATCAGGATGCAAAATATCTATTAACACTTCATGAAAAGGAAATACTTTTTTTATTCCCACTTCAAGACACATTTGCATACAAAATACTGGAATGCAGAAAAATTTCTCCCTTTGAAAGACTGATTTTAAAGAAAATTGCTACTTCATTAGGCCTATTGAAATCTTTTAAAGAGAATCTTTCTGTTAATCTCACAGCCTCATGGCTCCTAAACAAAGAATGATTTCTGTTAACCCAGGCCTAAATTCCCATTGCTGTCACTATGTAATATCTGCTTTAGTATTAGTTTATCAAGTTTGTTTCTGAATAAGAGAGTAAATCAATAGTGCTGACAGAACTAAGCTACTGATAACTTCTGTTAGGCAGCATTCTCACACTGAGCGTCACCACTGCATCTATCATATAGTTAAGCACAAATCACAAAGAACAGCATAAGAACAATCCACAGTGATTATTGAGCTCACTTTTTTTTTTTTTAAATACTGCAACACACATGTCTTTTTTTTTTTTTTTTATTTCATGCTACAAACTGTGACATACAGATGTATTATGCTCATTTTGCAAAGTAAGAAATAAAGCAAGTAGGGGAAGCTTGCCTAGGCAAATCTGTGTCACCACCACTGTTGATCTCCAGGGTGTAAGAGCAGTCAGTACAGTACCACTATTTTGCCATCTTTTGTTTCCAATACTCACTATTATCACTAAAAAAATTTGTGGAATCATACAAATGATAATTCACATGAGTAGTCCCCTGCTGAATTTGAGCCTTAGGAATCAGTTTCTATGCTCTGTATTTTATAAAAAGCATATCCACCTCAGAAAGGTAACAACTATTTATTGAAGTGATTGTATTTCAGCAGCAAAACAGTCTCTTTACCACAGATAGGATTAGTAGTTAAAGATATAATCACAGTGACATACACAGCCGGGGTGGGAAGAAGGAAAGTGGAAAATCCATTTAGTTGTACTCAAGGCTGACACCAGAAGTAAAGAAAAAAAAAAACATTCTAAATTAGTCTTTTCATAATTATTGCCAGTACTTCATAGCACTCATTTCAAATCTATTAGAGAACTAAGGCAAACAAACAAAACCCTGTCTGTTCACTGTTGCCAGCAGTACAGTAAACATGAAACTGAAGAACAGATACTTGAATCAGGTTATTGTAATAGAAATCTGACATGGATCTTTGTTTTCAATTGATAAGCAGAGCAGCAATGAAAGGACCTTACCTAGTCCCATATTGCCTTTTTTAAAAGCTATTAATCAATGATATGCAGTTTTCCATCAAATGCTTGTCTTCCCTCCTAAATATGGCAAAGATTTCTCCAATACTTATATCTTAGCATTGCTATATTCTATATGATTGCTGTTTCAGACACTGAGGCAGTTGGATATATAAAAAGATACAGTCTCCAAAACAACACTTTTGGCACTTTTCCCATCTGGTCGATGTTTCAGCAAATATTCATTAGCTACAATGCCTTTGGTGTACCACTGGATGTCATCTCATATTTGATCAGAACTGCCTAATTGAATTTCCTATTTCCATAGTTCAGCATTAGGAGTATGTATTCCAAATATTCTTACTGGAACTTAAGCCACCTCTATATTTCCTAGTGCAATAATTTTTGCTTCACCTGTGAGGTAACACTTGAAGCTCCCCTTCTTTATGGGCAGGTATTTTGTAGTTGTCTATTTTAAAGACCATCCACATGAGAAATGAACATACACACACTCTTCTCTCTTCCGAGCTAAAGCCACTTGACTAAACCTCTAAGAATAGTTAAAACAAACAAACAAAAAACCAAAAACAAACAAAAAATCCCAAACACCACCAACAAATTGTTGTACTGCTCTGTTCTTAAATGCTGCCAGTGATTGATACCCTACCTACAGCCTCCTCCAATGCCCAAGAGCCTTTCTCATGATTACTAAAGGTTGTTAGTTATATTCCCAGTTCCTTTGGATAGGGACAGATCTATTCTTGTGGAAGCAAGATCTCACAGTATGAATATTTACATGCAGAGATTATTTTATGTGGAAAATTACTTATTTTACTTTATCTCTTGTCTTATACCTTCTATAAAATAGATCAGGACTGTTTAGTTTTCTGATCTTCTTGTGCTGCATGTTATTTTTGTTGATGGCCCTTTTTTAGCCACAAGAAAACTTGCAAGTCTAAAGCTTATTTTGAGTAGGTATTGGCAGAGATTCCTCAGATTTTCTGAGCAAAGAATGACACTTCATGCCACATCAATTGTACTAAATCAATGATGGGAAGATACCAGTGTACTGTTTCTGAAAACCAGCTTATCTTCAAGAAGAAAGGACAAACCCAAAAGACCAAGGCAACCCATAGCCTACGCCACTGAAACAAAAAAATAAATACATAAGTGTATTTCAGGCAAAATAACTTTATCAGGAGAAAAATCTTATTCGAATTAATTTGGAGGTAAGAAGAGAAGGAAAAGAAATTATTTACATTTAAGCAAGCTACAAGTCTAATGTAACAAATGACCAGACAATACATCTCATTTTGCTTTGTGCAAGATCTGTTAATGTATGCACAGGCCCAGGAAAATCAAAAGCTTAGTTGAATAAAGTCCTAGCAGGTAAATTTGAAATGTATGCACATTCACTTTTCTCTGAAATATTAACTTCCCTTCATTGAAACATTTCTTTTAACATCTGACTTAAATGCAGCTGATTCATCAAATCATAAAGTTACTGACCACATGACATTAGTTATTTAGTTTTAAACCAGGGAATAAATTTTTCCCACTGACTAGGCAATTAGACAAGCACTAAAAGACAATCGTTCACAAAAGAAATACTGAAAAAGTATTTAGAATATAGTAATTTCTGTTTACAAGACAAAACTATATTCTAGGCACATCTGAGTGTTGTGTTTGGTGTCAATTAGACCAGCATTTGTCCTGCCTGCTCCTCTAGTGAGTAGGCATTTGGCATAGAAAAAGAAAAAACTGCTGTTTGGATTCCCGACCGTTCACATGAGGAAACGGTTTGTACCATTTAGGAGCAACAGTGAATAAGAAAATACTTGGTAACATTATTGACCACATAAATAGAGTGAGTGATTGTAATTATTTCCCTTAATTATCACATCTCATTTAAAAAAAAAAAAAGTCTGATTAGGCAGCAGTATCAGCAGTAGAACTTAGAAGATTCTTCTAGGAAAATATATTAAAACAATATTTTTAAACTGTTTTTATTGAATATTATTGATGTACTGCCATTTCTCAATATCAAAAATTATTCAGGAATAGATGTCTGAAATAAGAGTTTCTGGATTCATATGCAACATAGATAAGATGGCCAAACTATAACAATTTCTCACCCAACTAAAGAATGTTTCAGAATCCCGTCCTCTTTTTTTTCGGAAGAAAAAATATTCTGAGGTAAGAGAACCACACAGATTTAAGAACCAATAAAAGGAATTATTTCTACTATCAGAAACTCAGCGTTCACATCCTCAGATCCTGCTGTAGCTGAGTAGCAGTTTACACAACTTAGAAACCTTTTACTAAGTTCTCCCTCCCTCTGAGAAAACTCTTTAGATTACAATAACAACAATAGTTTTAAGAGCAGCTCTTACCTTCTGAATAGCCCTGGCCCATCTTGCTTTTGCAAAATTACTTCCATCAACTTGATCTTTATTTCTCCTGGAGAACAAGGGGGAGAAAAAACAAAAAAACAAAAAAACAAAAAAACACCAAGTACTCAGAAGAGCAAAATATGAAAAACAAATTTCAAAAGAGCTCTGATCAGTCTGTGAGCAAGTGGATGAAAATCAGTCAAAGCCATTACCCACTTCCTCTGTATATAAAACCTCTATAGACAGGAAAATATTATTCTTAATACAAAGTTATGAAAACTCATCCTGGTAATTAGCATAAAGGTAACTTTAAATTTAACAGGAAATGAGCTGATCCAAAGTCACACACAATCATCTTCCTGTTCAATATAAGCTCTTCATTAGGTACTGTTTCAGTAAGTGGTTTCACAAGTGGCTTTGCTTTGTCAATATTTAATCTAAACTAGCTACGGAAAATAATGTAGAAAACCACTTCATTTTGATTATTTAGCCCTCAACATGGAAGATTTATTGTAGTCATATCTAATGAATGACATGACACCATGAGCTAGATCAATATTTGTTGTAGAGGATGACCAAATTAAAGACAATAATCTAAATGTATTTTTTCATTGTGTATATCTATTCCCAAATCCAGTTCACTTTTTCCAAAAGGCAAATAAAAGTAAAAATCTAAGAAAACATAATATTCCTATCTAAAACACCGTTGTTGTTTCTTTCCTAGGATTTGAAAGTTAAAATCTAATATAACGAGTTGGAAATATTTTTTTTAGGTTTTGATAATTAATATTTTGTACTTTTTTTTTTTTTATTAACAGTTTAAGATAAAGGTAGAGTAACACATTTATTTCTCTCCCATCTTGTCCCCATTCATTTCCAACTACCCTGCCACTCTCAACTTGGGCTGCTTGATAAAACATCACAATGTTTACAGTGAAGTCCCCAGACCTGACAGTGATTTGACAGTAAAGTCAGAACACAGCATACATACAGTTTATTCAGTATACAGGTAAAAATAAGTAGATACTAGAACGTAAATACATCAAAACACATGGCAGCATCTCCACTACAGCAAAACACATGGCTACATCTCCATATGGGAAACAATTCACATCTATCCAGGCATTCTGAAGCAATTACAATGTGTTTGAACAGAACGCTGGCTCGCAGTATCCCCTTTGGATTACAGAGGGTTCCATGAATTTTAAGAGTATACTGGCTTGAAAACACATGATCCCTGCGCCCCTTACTTGATCAACGGTGTATCAAAAAGCATCGGTAAAAGCATATATTTCCCGATTATACTGGTTCAGAAGCCAGTATTACAAGGTCTTTGATATCAAATGGCTGGAGGAGAGAACAAAAAAAAAAAACCAAACCACCAAACAACCAGCAGAGGGGAAAAAAAGAAACCTTTCAATTGCCTCAGTAAGTGCATATCCTTGGGAGGGACAGCACTAGCACTGTCACCAAGGCTCTTTAAATTGCACTAGAGAAGTTACTGACAATGCATCCAGGAACTGTTTATAGCCCACCAGGTGTGGAATAAAGCTCTAGAAGGCAAGGGGGGAAAAAAACAAAAGAGCTAAAACAACACCCCCCAAAAAAAGTCTTACATTTGAACAGATTAAGTATCATTAACAGAACTCTCTCAAATCTTTTAAATAATAATCTGTTATGCAATTGGCTGCCCCCACAGGAAATGATAATGAGTTTTCATTATTCAGGTATTTCACTCTATCTGTGAAGAATGTTGATTCAAGCTGAAAAATGCTAATTCAGTTCACAGTTGTTAAGCAAAGGTTAAAATAATTAGCATAGAGTCTATCCCTCTAACAAGAATCTAAGCAATTCAAAAGGTACTGCCTTGTACAGTAACAGTTCAGTAGCAAAATAAAAGTATACAGTAAAATTCTATAGGTACAGCCTACGGAGGCCAGTAGCAGCCTGTCTACTAAGCGTATTTATGTTATACTTCAGTGATATCCCTAGGTTTACATACTACTGTTTAATTATCTTGGACTTGCAGAATAGGGCTGTTTTATTTGAGGAGAAAAATGTTCTCTCTAATATGCACAGCTGAATGCACATGATGCAAACTAAGTATGAAAAGCCTTGTCTTCCACTGCCCTCATCTCTGAGGCTGCATGTTTGCAGGTTCAGTCCTTTTGCTTCTCACATCTATTCACTTTTTTTATTGCCAAGTAAATCAGCCAAGAGATACTAGGAATTAGTCCACCCGATCCTGAAACTGTTAACTACACTGGAAATATTAGGTAATAATAAACCTTAGGAAATACTAGGGTAATTAACCTCAAGGTCAGATGGAGACTTGGTTGTCAGTGTTGATTCAGAAGGTAAAACTAGAGAAAACTAGCTTTCTCTGCTTTAACTAAAACTAAGAGTATTCTTAAATTCTAAAGCATAATTTACACAGGCAGACAAAAACATGTAACTGGTTTGCAACACTTTTAGAAAATAATTGGTGTGGGATCAGACTGCTGAGCAGTGCAGACAAGTAAGGCAGTTCAATACACTTCTGATGTCACATAAATACTCAAACACAGTAGGAGCAGTAGCAACACTTCCTGCTGGCACAGTGATTGGTTCAGATTAGATCACAAATGATTATTCAATTTCTCTTCAGATGTATTAAAACTAATTAATTACCTGGCAGAGAACAGTTTCTCAAAACTGAATAAATCCTCCAGATGACACACAGTATACAGGAATTCTGAGTAGCAAAGACGACCAGATGCTGGTGGAAATCATCTGTACTTCTAACTGAACTAGGTACAAGGAATGTACTTTGTTCTAGGCAAATATATTGCTATAATTTTTTTTTAAACAAAGAATATAATCAATAATACTATATTAGGAGAACTTAACACAAGCAGTAAGTCAGAAAATAAAGGACTCATTGCTGGTAATTAGAAGAGCATTTATTCCCCATGGTAGAACAATCAAAAAGTTTAGAAATAAACAAGACAAATGCCTTGAGAGTACCTGAAAAATCATAACAATTCACTGCTCCTACAACATAACACTCAGCTGTGGTCTCTGAACCAGTGCAGTTCAGAAGAAAAAGAAGAATAGGAAAACTAGAAGAGAAGCCTCATAATAAGAACTGTTCCAGCAATATTCAGATATGACAAGTTGAGCAAGCAGCCTAGGTCTAAGGTTTTATGTACCATGCATCAAATGTAGCAGGCCTCCCTACCTCCTAGCCATATGGATCAAAATAACCAGTCTTGTTGCAGTCAATGTATCAAGAGAAGACAATTATGTGTAAATGCCCAGGCTAGATAAACGTGAGGGCTCTTGAGCCTGGTTTTTCAAAAGCTAAGGGTTTTTAACAGAAAACAGAAGTTGCACTGACACTTCTATTTAATAGATGTTTCCCCCTTTTGGTTATGTTGCCCAAATACATTAAAACTTGTCTATTGTTTCAATGACAATTTCCATTTTCATGGCACTTCTTCTAAAATTAAATCTCACTACAGACTTAATTGTAAAGCAGTTAATGATACAGCAGTTTCAGCAAGGCCACATACAGACAATTAATGACATCCTCTGAATGCTTGTTTGCAATAGGAAGTCCTGAATATCTGCATTGATTTCTAGCTGTTCATCATTAGTGTTGATTTTGTCAGCTTTGAATATAACTGGAAATAAACTATGGAAGAAAAATTGAAATAATTACACTCTATTAGGACATATTATGGCATTTTTTAATTGGCAATTTCCAACCTCACTAGCAACAATCAAGCTGAAACTAACGTCTTGTGCTTAAATCAATCGCTAATGGACAGATCAAGCAGAGTTGTACTTGGGTAGTATATCACCACATATCTGTGGGGGGTTTTTTTTGTTTATTTAGCTTCCTTTTAATATGCTTTTTGGGGAGTTCTGAAAATGGTTATTCTTGCAAGAATATAGGATAAAGATGCTGATGGTAATTTCTAGTTTTATTCTGCATTCTTTTATAGTTTAGAAAGAGTATAAGAAAGAAGAAATCAAGACAAAGAACAGCTTCTGTGTTCTTTGGAATACAAAAAATAAAAAAGCTAATTTTCAAATACCATGCTTCTAACGCTGTAACTTCTGAAACATGCACAATATAACGTGCATTGGAAGTATATGGCAAGTTCATGAGATACTTGAAACTTTTGAGGGAGCCTTTACACACTTCTTTACTTATTTAGACTGCAGCAGCACAAGTTCTTTGTTGGTCAGAGAAGCACTAGATGCAGAAGCTGCTCCCACAGCCTTGCAGATCAGGCCAGTGACATCAGTAACATTACAAACACCTGGGCTGCAATGAACTCGTCCTTGTTACAGTGCCTGCCAGGACATTTTCTGAGGCTGACTACGCCAAAAGAGTTTCCAGTGGAAAAAAGGGCTTTGCATCACTAGCTTTCAAGTCAACTCATGCACTTAGAAAGGAACAGTATTCTTTATGGAGATTATATTTGGGATGGGGAACTATAAAAATGGGATCTCATTAAGGATTATTGTACTATAAAACTATAATCGAATTTTAACTCACTTCATAGGCCTCACATATAGTACAGATAAAAGAATCAGTTGAACATTAAAAAGCTGTGCAATAAGTGGCAGTTTAATAAAACACTAGGAAGAACTGTAGGCAGTATGTGTCCATCTTAGCTATAATCACATCAACAGGAAGTGAATGATTTGACAAAATTGCTGAGGAGAATGAAGAGAGCCAGGCTTTGCACAGTTAGCTGTATCACAGTAAGACGTACTTTAAGCCTCACATAAATACATGTAATTTAGCACTATTCGACTACCCCATATAGATATTTTTGTGTCTCAGTGACAGAAGGCAGATTTTGCTCCAAGATTCCTTTTTGTAGCACTAAATTTATACCCCTACAAAGGTTTCCATTTGCAGATGCTCAGGTTGCACTTAAAAATTCATTTTCCAAAGATTAGAGCAAACTAAAACCAACTTGCTTATTGGTCAGCAACCAGTTACTCATGTCTACAGTAAAATTTTTATTCTAAATTTAACTATATATATCAATTTGGCTTTTGCCTTCTTAATGTCTACAATCATTAGGTTTCAGTAGCTATATTATAATTTTCAATCACATGTTTACATCAGTTATATTACTGCTGTTTTTCACTTCAGATAACTTACAGTTATGAGTTCTCAGGTTTTGTCTGCTTGTTTAAGGCTAAAAATGTCAGGCCTCAATTTCTTTGGAATGAGTTACTAAAATTCGTCTCACCATCTTGTATTTTGAGAACAACACTGTCTACAATAATGAAATAACATTTTCTGATGTTTTTTGAGATAACCTCGTGTGCCTGCCTAAAGCACATGGTACAGCAATAACATCCATCTTCTAATGAATCAGATCTAAATATTTAGTAAGACATGAACAGAAACTGAAATATGCTGGCATATATGCTTTAGTTAAGTTCTTACATTTTTTTTCTTCCCCCACTCTTTTTCAGATTTTTTACCTAATCATTAAGAACTTAAGTCTTATATAAGAAGACTCATCTATAGAGAAAATGGAGTTTCAATATATGCATTTATCCCTAAAGCAGAACTCACATTCTTTCCAAATTTTAATATTTCCTGCACTTTTTCTCCAAGATGTTCATGGGCACAATTCACCTTGATGCTGATCTGCATATTTTCCTGAAGGAGGATCCTATCCCTGCCTGCTTTTAGAAAGACCCCTGAGCCCAGTCCATATTCTGCACAGCTGCTGAAATGGCCCATCAATTACTGCAGGCTGATCACCCCTCTGCTTTCTGGGCACAATTAGTAGCATTCAAACCTCTTGCAGGGGCTTTGAGGCATTCTGTGATGTACCTATAGACATGAGACCTGAACTTAGTACTCTAAGAATTTCAAAGGACTGACTCATCTCTAGGCGAAATACAAGTTTTGTCATTGACATCAAAGGATACAAATCTCACTCTAATACAGACTTCATTTACAGAGCTGGATAAAGCACAGGAGCTCCAGATTAAAGATAGGTTCCATATACAAACAGGACAGCAGCCAGAATAAAGGGTCAAATCAAAATGAAATCAGATAAATTCTCTTTATGATCATAATCTGAAAGATTAAACTCCACTGACAGAGGAAGCAGACATGTAAAATCATACAATCTTAATTGGAAAATGGTAATTTAGAAGCATGAAATTGGAACCAATAGAAATAGAAGGAAGAACAAATTTTGAGAAATGTTATAGAACTGAGGGATCTTGGATGATGAAGTTTTTTTTGTCATCTTTGGGTACTTTTTTTCCGTCTAATGCAAAAATAAGCAAAGGGGCATAAAGCAGGTTGTCATTCAAGACCTACTGTTAGATCCTCTGTGAAATAGCTTCATTCATACTACCATTTACATGTTATGACAAACTAAACACTCTCCGGATCACAACTCTACAGTATAACAGAGGAATTCTTTTCTCCTGTGAAGCAAAATGCTGAAAGATCTCTTTGTGAATCTTCAGTAGTTAGAATTCCAACAGTGCATAATCCAGTATACACAAAAATGCAAGACGTTTTATATAGAAACTTAAATTCATGCTGAGAAAAAATACTTGGACAGGGTTTACTGTGACAGCCAAAGGAGTGCAACAGTTTATTAAACTTCTGAGACAATCACAATATTATTTAGGAATAAATGTATCAGGTGTATAGATTGCTACTTCTTTTAGGTCATTTCAACACTTCAAATTATGTAGATGTATTTTAGATTCAGAATTGTGAGATTTTCTTGTAATTTAATAAATTATTTTTCTCAGGCATTAATGTGCACCTTTCTCAGTATGTTTGGTTTGCAAGAATAGGTAGTATCTTGTTTTCTTTATGCTGGATGAATTTACTCAATTACATTAAACCTTATTCTGAGGAATTATTGCAACTGAAGGCTGGGGCTAAAGGGTGTGAGATCAGATATGCACAGTAATCCATGCCTAAAATATTTACATACCAATTCTTACTGTGAACTGGACTGAAAGCTGTCATTCAGATCGATCAAGTATACTTAGTATTGTGCCAGTAAGTCATAGCTCATATTTTTCACTACACTGCTATAGAACAGTAGGTTTGAAGACAGATTCTATTTTTTTAAAGTGTGCCAAGACAATAAATCAACATCTTGCAAAGTAACCTCCAAGCTTTTCCAATGGATACAAGGATACTACAAGGCAGTCTTGCTACCTGAGAAATCCTCTTAAGATACAATATCTCTTGAGTGCTGCAATAGCTATATTCATTGTTTCCAAGTGCAAGATATTTATCAGAACCAAAGACCATTCAATTATAACAGAAACTGACTGACAAGACCAAAGGTTGTCACAGAAGTCAGATGACACAAAGAACCACATGTTGGTAAGAATAAGGTGCTAGCAAGGCACTGTTCTGCTGTGCAGTGAAGTGCCAGCTTCTAGTTCATCTTTAATCTGGCAAAGTATCATCTTGGACTGTTCACAGAATGTCTGACACTTACAGAAATTTTACTAATTATTAATTTTGCCTTGTTTGTCATTATTCAGCTATTTATTAGGCACCTGTTTATCACCTATTTCAATGCTGTACCATTAAACCCACTGTTTTCTTCTAATACGTCCAACTCAAAAATTAGCGTGGGTAGTTTTTTTCCAAATTATACTGGAAAGCCATTTTTCTTTATTCAACAGAACTTTATCTTTATTGTATGTTACCAAGTCTCTATTCATAACCAATGCCTAATCTTTCATTTAACAAAAAAACCCAACAATCTAGAATCAGTATTATCAAAGTATTTGATTGTATATGCATGCAACAAACAAAATAAATCCGTGACCTACAGAAGTAGTGTGGCCTATAGAGTGTGTTACATCACACTTACACATCTATATCTCTCCCTCCATTTCTAAATCGATTTGAAAAAAAATATTTAAAAAGCCACCTTTCTTGTCAAAGACTCTGTGAAACTCACTATTTGTAAGAAGTTTCACAGAAGCTGTACTGTGACTATTGCCTGATCTTGGCCTCATGCATAAAACTGTGACAAAGTATTATAAACTTATACCTCAGAGATAGATCCTTACATGGATTCATTCTGTCTCTATTTCTAAACTAAGTGAAGCATAGAAATACTACTGATAATTCAATCACCTTGAATAGCTGAAGATTTTTGGACTACTGTTTTAGCCAATGAAAGGATATAACGATAGAAAGATATAATGATAATTATGTAATAGGCAAGCAAAAGAAGAATAATTGTTGAAGAAATCTGTTCTTCAGAAACTCTCAAATGGTTTAAGTACACGAAATGTCCTTGCCTTCCTCGTGCACTAGAATGTTCAGTGCTTATCTAGTGTCTTTACCATAATCCTTACCTGCTGTAGCAAAAGGCAGAACAGGATTTGCTTTAGGGAACTAACGTTCCCATTTTCTCCCTCTATACAGCATGCCTGGCAACAAGGAATGGGAACAGAAGAAGCCCTAGTGTTCTACATAGCCTTCTTTAGTTTAAAGCACAAGAAAAATTAATAGGAAAGCACGTATACTATCTGCTGTAAACTAGGTCTAATCTGCCCATATTTAAGCCATCTTTAAACAGGCTCTTGCACTGCAAAAAATAATTGGGTTTTATTCCAAACTTAATCTGCACATGTAGTGGCTGTACTTCTGTGATCAGGGTTTTTCCTGACCTTCAGCAATTGCTGCAGCATGAAGCAAAAAAAGCTGCCTGCCATCTCTCCACATTCTAGGCTTACATGGCTTTTCTAACCTTCAATCACAATATGCCAGTAAGAAAGGAAAGTGTTTTCAAGGGAGATTTTACTCTTTAGGACTACATTTGAATCTAGTGCATAATAACTCATAGTAACTTTAAGTTCAGTAGGACAGTTCAATCATGTATCAATGATGCTAGTCCATGGACAATATGCTGGAAAAGTCTGCACTAATAATACCTATCAATAATTGATATTCCATTTAAAATATCCATAAATAAGTAAGCAATTAATGAACTGAGAAAAAAAAAAAAAGAGTAGTATGAATTTATAATGTGTAGCTTACTGCTTTCATTGTAAACCAATCAAAATTCAATCTATGAGTTTGTAATGAAAAAATTGCTATGCCCATGTAGTAAATTCATTCTAGTGAAGTTCACCCTGCATATGAATGTGTTGATATCTTTCAGGGAAGTAGCTTAAAGGTGAAATATGGCACAGCACTAAGGAGCCTAAAGAAACTTTTCATAAGCATTTGCTCCCTTTCCAACAAAAGCTCTCTTCTCCTCTGTTGTGTAGCTCTTTCTGTAGAGTTCTTGTGTCTCTACCGTAAATAGCTGCATTTTGTATTTTTAAGATCAAGTTGTACAGACAAAGGGAATTTGCTCGCACAACACCTGATATTTTAGCTTTTATACAAAGGAACAGCTTTTACAGTAGTTTCAAGGGTCTATTTGCACAGAGATAGAGTATACATGTTTCACACACAGCTCTAAGTATTAATTAGATAAGCTAGCTCACAGAAGCTGACAAAGCTACTTAAATTACTACTTATGTAAGGTCTAAGTAAAGTGTTTTAACCTTTATAGCATGTAAACCTTTCGGGAATGAAAGACAAAATAACCTCATAGCAGTAAAGTGTTAATACAATTACATGAGAATATAAACACCTAAACAGGCATAGACCTCAATTAATCTAGGCAAAAAAAAAAAAAAAAAAAAATTAAAAAAACCCTTTCCTATTCCATTCACACCTAAAGAATTCCTCTTGAATAATGTCATTACACAGAATCTCAGGGGAAGTCAGAATGATTTGTCGTTTATACTGAAATGTTACCACCATAAGCAATACAAACCCTTGAATATTAATAATGAAGTCAATTAAAGCTCAATATCAGGTTCATAACAGAATGCAAATCAATCACCAGAACACTTCCAATAACAGTAAGCAAAACAGACTCTTGTGAAAATATTCAAAGAGAAGAAAACGGTAACATCTGATTACTGGAATGAGTGAAACAGTATGGACTGATAGGGATAAACAATGGAAGAAAAAAAGTAACCTCTGCCATGTGACAAAGATATTTACCATTTAATATATAACTTATTTTATAATCAGATTTTGTAGATAATTTTAAGTATACCAGAGGATATCAGACTTTGCTGTATCTTTCATGTCAGAACTAGACACTATACCTCTTAGCCTACTGGAAGTTTCTACATGATTCTCCCATTCCTAAATTGGAATAAAAGGTCATGTTCAAAAAGAAGGAATGACCTGAAATTGTGTATATTTAAAAACTGTACTATGTTTAGCCAATTATCCAAAACAAAAAAACTCGTTTCTACAAGTTATTCAGAGCACTCCAAGCAGTGCTGCCAACAGTTTGTAAGATTAATTCCTTTTAATTCTGCAACAGAATGCCTTTTTTTTAAATAGATTTTGAAACAACTACTTCTACTCCAATCAAGAGCAACAGTTCTAGGCCATAACAGATCTGAATGAAAAACACATTTGAGAAAGACAAGAGGGTGGAACTGAACTTGGAAAGGGCAGCAGTGCAGGAATGATCATTAAGGAGCATTTTAGCTTAGAGAGTTAAGCCTGGGGAACGATGGAATTAACACTCAGCACTACAGTGCTATTCGAAAGGGCTTAGTTTTATGTAAAACTGTAGTCTAGTATTACAACAATTTCCTCTTATTGAAAAGATCTGTCTTGCTGTAATAACATAAATTAATAACATTATTTATTTTCAGTCTTACATGACTGATCCATAAAATGAAACTAAACACTGCCTAAAGCAGAATGCCTTCCTACCTACACTGCTTTCTACAAATCAGGTACAAAACAGCTGCCCAAGCAGCCAGCGAACTTAGAGGAATGCTTTTTAAGATGTGAAACTTGTTCATATTCAAGGAAGTCACTCAGGGGCTGTTTGATGTAAACAGCCATTTTACCTTGCCTTTAGAACACAGAAATATTACATGAGTTAAACTTCTCTAGTGAAAAAAAGTAAACCAGGCCTTTTAGAACAGCAAATAAAGGAAGAAATAGTTATAGCAGCCTCTTATCAAGATTGACATTTTCTTCTTTCGTGCTATTCCAATGTTTCTTATGTTCTTCCTCTCCAAGGGTACTTTCAAGTACATTGTGCTTTCAGAAAATGCACCAATGAGTGCCTAATACAATACCAGCTTAGAGAAAGCTTAAAGTACATGAGTTTTAGCTGAGATATATAAAAGCTTCTGCTTATATTAGGTCTTAATATGGTTAGTTAGTTTTAAAATTCTGTTAATTGTCCTTTATACACTTTTTCTATACCTTTTTCTATACAAGGTAGATATAGCAACCTAACCTATATAGTCAGGTTGCTGTATCTACCTTGCCATTGAAATAATGTTTACTCAATATTTTTTATTTGCATTTAAAACAAAGACTAGAAACCAGTAATTTGTGCTGTAGGAAATAACCATAGTATGAGTAATGCTTTTACAGTATAAGCAGTACACAGATCCCAGAGAGAGATTCTATCACACTAGATACTACATATATCTATCATACTAGATACTACATACATCTATCATACTAGATATAAATAAGAAATAAGAGTCAGAAATAAGAAAAAAAATATTGGCTTCCATCTTAAAGACCTGTATATTATACTATTTATGGAAACTAGAGGGTATGATGAAAACCTCATTTTCTTTTTCTATGTACTGTGAAGATTCACATGTATCAGCTATAATTTCTGTAGTCTAACTCAGTCATCTTGAAAATAGATTTGATATAACTCTGTTATAATTGTTTTATGTAGGCTATTTTTTCTCATCAGTAAAGGGTTTGAGGAGGAATAGAAGACTAAGTATTCGATATTTTTTTGCATCTAGTACTTCCATCCTGAAAGATTTAAAGGGAAATTTCAAAGCACTGGACACCTATGTTCAGTCACATTGACTTCTACCCAAATCCCTGCCATCTGTCTGAAAGTGCAGTACTGTGTAGACTGGAACAGCTTGACCACTGATAATTTCTCTTGTATGAACCATCATACTATGAGATGTTCCTCACAGCTTTCCAGATCAGATAAAGCTGCTGCCCTGGGAAGTAGTAGTCCCCTTCTTCCAGTGTATGGAAAAGCACAGTATCGTAATGAGAAAGTGAAGTACAGTTATACAACTGGAGTTCTCTAAAGCAATGGCACAAGGACTGCAATCATAAAACGTGGCTTCATTTTAGAGAACAGCCTCAGCACAAAAACTAAATGCAACTCCCCACTAATTACAGTGTTAACTGCTTTTTCTATTTTAAAACTAATATGCCAGTTCTGAAAGGCTGGGAACTGGTGGATGGTTATAGCCAAAAGGCTTCTGCGTGATCTACATTATTTGTTAGCCCTCCTTTTCTTTCTTTCAGACCTTATTTCTTTTGCCAGTCAACATGGAAGGAGGCAATAACACATCATGGAAGATCAGTTACGTTCAGCTATTCTGTAACCTAACTTTGAGGAACAATCTGTCATTGAATGATCACAACAGAAAACAAACATCTATGGACAAACATCATCTGCTGCAACAGCTATGGCTATTTAGTGGAAATATTTTGTTTCAGGAGTTCTTGTCCTGTAGCCAAGAGATGGAGGTGGAAGTTTTTATGGTTTAGAAATAATTTTATGCCTGCCTATCAATTTTTCTGTTATCTGGGCATGTATAATTAAATAGATTACTGGACAAACGGCTGTAAAGTGATCATTTCAAATTAATTTAGACCTTAGCAAATGTTTGCCTCTCTATTTTTAAAAACAGGGAAGTTTAATTACATTTTAAAAAAGTCATTTAACTCTCAGGATGTTTCAAGCATTAAGAAACTTCTAAAACACATTTAAGCTTTCTTTACAGCTTTCATCTGTTTGAGAAAAAAATATGCTGCTGTCATACCACATTGATTTGCTGTAGTCAATATCAGTTTAATAACTATTACTTTAAAATCAAAACTGCTAGTAGTTGCAGATAACATAGCCCAATTTTGGTAATATATCTCTTGTTAACACTCAGCTCTTACAATCACCCAAAACATTAGACTACAGCAAACACTGTTAAAGCCAAACACTTTGGAACCAAGTACTCAAACCCAGCTTTGTCCATAAAAACTATATAGGCTTAGCATGGCTTCACAGGCAGCATTTCTCTCAATTTCCTGTGTGAATACAATGATGTATGATGACATCTACTCATATGGTTTACATAGATAGAAATAAATTTATCTAAAGAAAGGATTTTTATTTTAATGTAACCAGGTCTTTTTTTCTCTCCTTGTCCAATGATTTATTTATAGCTCAGCAGAGAAGACAAATATCACAGGACATATAAATATTTTTTTTAAAAGAAATATTCTTATATATATTACTGTATGTCCTTAGGTTTGGGGTTTTGGGAGGGATGTTTCCTTTTTGAAAATAATCTTTTAATTTTTATTGTTTTGGAAATGTCCTTAGGGAATTTTATACCTTTCGGTTTAGTTTCTGATTGACAGCTCCTTGCACAGTACTTCCTTTTTAAAAAATGATTAACCATGGACTGCTGCACTACTGTCATCAATATTGTCAATGTATTTTACTTTTTTAAAATACAGCAAATATTTTTTATACAAGATTTTTGAGGGTAACATTTTCAAACCCTGAGTGACTCAGTTCCTTTGAAAATGGAACATAAGATCTTACTTTTTCAACACAAAATTTGTTTTAGTATATTTTTTTTTCAGCATAACCATTCTTTTGTTTCAAAGTAGTTTGAACAAGAGTGGTTGTTCAAAATAGTAAATTTACAAAATGCTTTTTTTAAAAAAAATTGCTAATTCTGAAATCTAAATTATTGGATTGGTTTCAGTAATGAAGGGTATTTTCCATTTTAATTTTTCCACTAAAGTGAAATGTCTCAAGAAGAAACTCTATAAACTTATTGAGAATATCAGCATGGATCATACTATTCTAATATTCATGTATTTCAAGTTCCAAGTATATTAATTGCTTAGATTAAATGTTACACTAATGTAGCTTGACTCTAAACAGAATATAATTTTCATTTAAAGCTTTTTATCTATTTTAATATTTCATTTAATATTGTATGTACTTTATTCACTTATCTACAGTTATAATTGAAATCACTGTAGCTTAGGGCAATTATGTCATACTATACTGCTGATTCCACAGATGTATATATTACTTCCTGAATACAGTAACACACAAGAAGCCCACATGAAAATCTTGATTTTACTGATAAGTATAATTCAAGTACTTGTATGCATACTTTTTTCCTGCAGAAGCAGCATATATATATATATATGAAAATTATAAGACACTTTGTTTTCAGTCTTTGTAGCATAAAATCTTTAAATTTCTGGCTATTCTGGATATACAGCAAGGTATCTGCAACTGAATGGTACTTAAGAGATTAACTGTGAAATCCTAATTCTTGCAAGTAGTAGTATTCAGCACTGGATACTAATAATGCATATAGAATGAACCAATTGATTTATTATTATTATATGCAGCTGGAATGAAGTATATAAAGGATATAAACCAATTGATTGAAGATTTTTAAAAAACACAGTGTTGTGGTTTGAGGCTTGGAATGGGGGCGTGACCTTCCAGAAACTGAGAGGACCCCAGGTGGGGGTGAACCATTGTATTCCCTCCCCTTCCCACACACACTCTGATAAGAGGCAGGAAGTGGGTGCTAACTCCACTCCTGCCCTGCAGCTCAGAGAGAGAAGTTGTCTTTTCACTCCGTGGGACCCTGGAACCATTTCTGAGGGTTTTGTATGCTTTATTTTTTTGTATTTTCCCCTAATCTTTGTATATATTATTTTCCTTACCTCCCTTTTTCGTTTTCTGTTCCTTGTTAAACAATGGACTTCATTTTTTTTTCCAAAGTGTCTCTCTCTCTCTCTCGGGGGGGGAGAGGCGAGTACATAGTTCTGCTCCGTGTGGGTCCTGCCCTGAACCCCTTTTACACGGAACCAGGACATACAGTAATTCATTCAGTAATTACATTGGTACAAAACTCATATTTAAAAAAAAATAATATCCTTCAAATTCTAATTTAGTTTATTTGTGATTTAAAGAAATATGAATCAGTTACGCTTATTTAGCTATCAATCTACATCTAAAGTCAACTGCCATAAAGACCACTTATGTATATAGTCAAAGAACTGGCAAATAAATATCCATGTAAAGAACATACAAATACTTAAGTGTTTCAGGATAGTTAAACATGGTGTTTAATACAGCCATTGAAAAAATATAGTCTAATCTATTTCCCTAACTTCTTGGATTTTTCTTGCGTATTTTTGTAGTACAGTTCCAATTATTTTGAATAAACACACATCTCCATCTTTAATTAAGCTTTAAAATTATCATCTTTCTCCTCATAGTATCTAAAAATACCTATTACTAGATGAAAAAAAATTCCATTAAAAATACTGTCTTGTAATTCAACAGTGACCTCAATTTAGTAATAAAAAAGTGCATTTCAATTCAATAAAATTATCTGGAACACAGAGGCAAAGGAAAGAATTCCATAGTCAGGTTAGGTTAACTTCTTTTAGTTTAGCTTAACTTGCTCAGAGGCTCAGATGTCTGATGAAAGAGACATGTCAGCCCAGATGATATGCTAATGACTAGACATGTGCTTAGAAAAATACAGCAAAATAGCTCTTGAATACTGCTACTACTGACAGCTCTCACCCTAAGGAAGCACTTGTACTTCTCTGTAAATATCTTGCATGAACTTGCTAGCAAATGTAAACAGGGCAAGGATCACCAGGGCCAATAACGATGCTGTAGCACCTTGTGTATGTACAGCCTCCTGGCTAACCACACCTAGGCAGCTGGTGACCCTGTTGCAGGTTCCTTTATTTCCTCGCAGTTGTGTTGAAGCTACATGCACTACGACTCTGCTTTTTTTGCCATAAATGAAAAGTTCATTTAAATGCATGCACAACAATTTGTGCTCTCAGAGAACACACAATGTAATCGTCTTTATCAACTTTCCTCTTGTGTTTGAGTTGTTTTCCTGGTACCACTGCTTTAGCTGTGGCTTAAACACAGGCCAAGTGCCTGAGCTCTGTGTATTCTTCTTGCATTTCCCAGAAAAACACACCTTTCTGAGTGTCAGTTGCTCACAGACTGTGTCTGTCTTGAATTTCTATAGAGGACACCATAAATGAAAAGTAACATAGTCCATGACAGCTGATGTGAAAGCCTAAATTAACAGTAAAGAGACATGCTTTCTTACCCCCCTAGTTTGCCTTTGCAAGCAGAATGGAAGAGAAGTGATTATACGGACACACAGAAATCTCTCTCTGCTCAGAGACCCCTGCTGAGTGATGGTCTTAGAAGCTGACTGGACTCCCTCCTAAGCATTCAACTCCACTCCACAAAAATTGATGGCAGGGAAGTAATAGAATTGTTGCCACTTCATTCCTTGCCTCTTCCACCCATTATGCATCATCATTTTTCACACTCAGGGAAGCTGAAAGACAGCAATTATCCTTCCCTTATATTTTTCTTTCCCCCTCACAGCATTATTGCTTCTTCAAAGAAAACAGATAAAATTAATTCCCTTCTGAAAAACTTCCAGAAAGTGTGGTAGCCTGCCTTGGTACATACATACACTTCAAAAATGGAATCAAATGTCTTTCCTGCTCTCCAAATGCAATCAGTTAGTTGCAACGCCCAACTCATGGGAGGACTTGCTTCCCTTCCTTTAATAAGCTTTCAGAAAGTAACTATGCAATAGCTGAACCTTATGTAAACACATGTCCAAGGATGAGAACAGGACACACAAAGCCTTATGAGTCAACACTGTCAATAGGTCCAATTTCATTTAAAAGTAGTATATATTAAGCTGTGAAATATACTACCTTTATCAACCTATTGCTCCGGTTAGCCACAAAACTCCATAACACCTAAGATCTGTTGGATAGCAGCTTGTCCCCTCTGAGATCACCTCTCTGTTCAGACCTGATTTTGATCTTGCTACACTAACCAATAGCCGGTGTTCCTCTAGTCCAACTTCTTGGAACAGTCTTGGACCAGATTAAGCTGATCGTTTTATTTATGCCTTAGGTTTGGCTATTAAGACCGGTGATTAAGAACAGGAGCTACACTGAACTGCTCTCTGAAGTCTCTCTCACTCTCCCTTCCCATACAAAGGAATCGGAGCTAAGTGTAAGCCCCCAGGAAAAACACTCATCTCCACAAGCATATATGAATCTAGCGTTTCATGTCAAGCTATATGAGATGAGAAATACTGAATGGCCAGAGAGTGCTCAAACAGAAGTTGATAGATTGCTGGCTATGATCTTTCATTCACCAGTATCTCTAGTTCCACATTGTTTATTCTCTACCTCAAAAAAAGTAATAGCTAAGCATATCATTGCTCCAGTGTTTTAGAAAAACAAACATTTCATGTGGTTGGCTTCTAAATATGGCTGATAGCTCAGTTACTCCACTTAGATGAGAGGCAGGCACTCACCTTACAAGCACTCTTCTGTATCCTTTAAATCTACAGTTTCACAAAACAAAGATGTTAACCATTCTAACCTCCTCTTTCTATTACCTGACTCTTGTATCTGTACTTATTCAATAGCATACTAGAACAGTTATTTGCACTAGCCACTGCCAAATCTATAAAGTAACTGAGATAAAACATTTGCCTTTAAAATAATTGACCTTACGATTTTTATTTTTTTTTTTTTTTTTACTATAATGAATAAAAAGATTTGTATCACTGTGCTCAAGAGGACTGTGTGTTTAGATCAGGGTCAAGCAATAGAAATTAAGGCAATTCAGCCTCTGAATACACTATGTTGTAAAATCATAGCCTAAGAACATACAGGTGGAAACAAGAGGACAGTGAAATCTATCTCCACAGAAGCGGCTATTCACTGCTGTAGGATCCATGAAGAAACCAAAACCACTTAACAACTTACAGCAACCCAAGGACTCCATCAAATTGAATGTAACAGTTAAATTCTGTTACCCCATCATTCCCCTCCTTATACATGCATTTACAGATCTGAACCAGGAATGCATTTTACTGTCTCAACATAAGGCATACAGAAAAACTTTGCAATACTTAAACAGCAATGCATACTACGAAGGTATCTAAGACTCCAGGATCTGTAAATGGTAACTGGAAATTAACAGATCTTATCTAAACAACAGAACTACAAGTGTGCATCAAGCATCATTTCATTATGCAAATCCCCAAGATGAACTGTAGTCCAAAGAAATGTGCTAGAACAAATGTGTGCCTCTGCAAATGTTTTGCTACTGTTAAATTAAGCAAGATTCTTAATTTCTGAAAATATATAGCAGTATAAATCCATCACTGTTCCATTGGTGCTTTTCAATTTTATGCAACTCTGGGCATTAAAATTAAGGGCCATTAGTACTTCTAATATAAAGTGCTGTCAGAAAGTACAGTGTTTATAGAACATATAGCTATGCAACAACCGTTTTCACATCTCACTGCTCCTATGAATAATTTTCCCTTGATGGGCTAGCATACACTTTTCAGTTTGTGGCAGGGTCCTTGAGTTCTTTATCTTATTTTTGGTTGTAAGCAGGTCCTCACATTTTGCATAGCCTTTATTTTAGCTTCAGGTGAACTAGGATTTGTTGCATCCACAGCACATGATCTAGGCAGGAAAGAAGGAGCCTTCCTTCTCCATCTTGTGAGACATGGTTGAAGGTTGAGTACTAGGGAAAAGCAGGGCTCCCAATGAGCTGCTGAGGTGACTCACTTGTGTGTCAGCCGTGTAGAATTTCAATGATTGTTTAAAAAGTAAAACAATCCAGACCCCGAGTCACAGTTGCAGATAGTGAACATTGCAATTGTTTGCATTTTTAGTACCACTGAAGTGTTCTCAATGCTTAGCCACATGGTATTTTCAGAAGAATAATGTATTTTCAGAAAGACAGTAACAAGGGATCTTACTCATCTGCCAATTTTACTGACCCACTAAACACTCTAAAACACCTTATTTCTTCTTCCTATTGGTCTCAGTTCTAATTTCTTTAATGTCTAGTGGACATTAAAATTCAAGTATCATGCAGGCAGCACACAGCTTGTGAACTGCAACCTGGAAAGTAATGCAAATAACATCAGACTTTCTAATGCCCCTTGTTGAAAGATGGGGTTCTGTATTTCAGATGTCTAAAACTTTACCTGTTCTGTGCTTCACTACGTGTCTCATTATTTATCCTGTTGACCTGTTAACACTTTAAACTAAACAAGCTAAAATTGTCCCTGCTCATTTCTGCTTTTCCTTTGTGCTGACACAAGACATTTGAGTATCTTCTAAGTTAAGTGGATCACAAAGCTGAGCTAACCTGGCAAAATATTTCAGTTTTTAATCCAGATCAGTTCCCAGTCTAGTTCACTGAATAATGAGAAAAAAAACTTGTGATGACCCAGGGAGGCAGAAAACACAGGGAAAGCAGTGATCAGATGTCAGTGGGAGGACCACTTCTTTCCGTGTCCTCCATTCATCCCTGAACATATTCAATTAACTAAATATGCAGAGACATAATCAAGGCAAAGAATGGGGGTTTTTGTTTCTCAGTTCAACACAGCCTGTTTCAAGGAAGTACAGATCCAGAAGAGAGAGAAAGGAGAGGGTGAGAGCAGCCCCACAGTTACAACAGGGGACTGGAGATGCAAGAGTAGGAAGGGTTAGGGACAAGCATGAATGGAGAGAGTGACTTTCAGTTCTGGTGAGATGGTCCTTTTATTTAAGAGGCAATTGCTTTACCATGTACCTGCCATTAAAGAACATCGAAAAGCTAAGAAATACCTGTATTATCTTCAAAATATTATCCTTTAAAACATCACCTTAACTGAAGGCAAATCAACCAACACATTTGCACTTCTGAAGCCATCTGTATATACATAATCTGCTGCAAAAGATTCTAGAATGTTATTTACCACGTTTGCATCATTAATAATTCTTGTTTTGTAGGAATTTGCTAAAGGCAGCCAGAAATATCTTTAGTATCTACATTTTTTTCAGAGGCTGAAATCCTCTTTTCTGACCACCAGGGATTCATTAAGAAGGCACACAAATTTGCAGACTGGTTTATCAGGATACAGTATTCTCCATGCTTCTTTTTTTTGATAGAATATAAAGATTTATCATGCTCGGTCTCACCATAATAATGGAAATATAGTCCTTATGGGCTTATATGTTTATAAAGCTTCCAGAACATTCTTGCTTAAAATAATTGTATATGCATCATAATGTCATTCAGAAATACTAAATTTCCACAAATTTTGAATTTGATAAATATTATTATACATGCCTGATATGACTAATTAACATACCTCAGTTTGCTTCCTTGCAGGCTGAGACCACTTTCCATTGATGACAGACTATCATATGTATTTTGATGTGAATGTCTTATATCTTGGAGGGGTATCTCTCTGTGCCAGCCTCTACAGTCTAAATTTTTTTCTGTATCTGTAAAGAAAGAAAAAGCTGCTAGACATCTTTCAGTCAATTTTTCAGAAGGAACTTATAAAAAGAGTATATACACATTAAATTAATTAAACCAATTCATTAAATTCATAGTAACAGGGAATTAATCAAGTCAATTACAAAAACATTATTATAATTAAATCACTTTTTCCAAGAACAGCAGAAACAGAGCTCAGTTCAGAAGATCACCATCTCATTGTTGCTCTGAAAAATCAAGGTGGCCTAAACCAGTTACCTTTCTGTTATACAAACTTGGAAACAGTTCATGTACCAATTCAAAAATTAGCTATTGCTGTACAGGGGGAAAATAGACCTCAATTTTCCAGTCCAGCTTCAGGTCTTAACTGGCCATGTGTTTCTCATGTGTCCATGCACAATATTTATTGGAATGCCTTTTTTGTGTGAGTGTGTGCGTGTGTGTGTTTTAAGTAACAAATCAGTTTTACCTTTATTTCCATGTGCTTCCAAGTTCTTATCTCTTTGGAGAAACCTGGCAAGTTTCATCTGCAATTGGAGGTACAAACTGATTTCCTACAGAAACATTTTACTCTGTAAATTGTCCTATTAGCTTTAAGTGAGAGGAAAGAGTTAATGATCTGGCCCCGAGTGCAAGAAAGTTTTCTTCCATATTGAAAAGAAGAATTTGTGTGCCCATCTCTTCTCCAGTTTTTGGTGTTTTAGTTACATATTAGGAACTATGTTTTATTTCCTTTCACACATTTGTTCAGACCTGGTTAGCTGCCAAAAGAAGTAAAATTTATGATGGATTTTTTTCTCAAAATAAAAACAACACTACACTGTTGTGAAACAAAGAGAACACAAAGAAACAAAAAAACACTTTGGAAAATAATAGTATCTTGTGGTTTTACTACCGTGTAAGTTAATGGCAACTTTTATGTTGTACGTATATGTGAATTATTCTACTGAGGTACTGTATACTTGGAACTTTACTCTTTGATGTACAAGTTCTCCCAATCACTCTGCTATGATTTTTCAAGACCTTATTTCAGGCTGATCAAAACTGTATCAGAGCAACTGATTTTCTCATTTGCTAACAGCTTGGTGTAAAAGTGAATTTCAGTAGGCTACTTGGCAAAATGAGATCTTAGTTCAAGTCACACAAATTGCCTTCAGCATGATAGTTAAATAAATACATTCCACTTAATTAAAGTTATCTTCACGTTTCTTTACCTTACACTTTCTATGTAAAGTATAACTGAATGTAAAGGTGCATGATACTGTTTCTTCAGTGTTGGGTTTTAATAAAAAATAATTTATATCCTTTAAATTTTCTTCTGTCTTCTCTCATAAGAATGACCTAATAAACTTGAAGGCAAATTGTTTCATAACAAAACCTGATTATCCTTTAAAAAAACTTGACTTTGAAACATTAAAAATGTTTGCAATACATGTGTCATATTTTTCTAGAGTCCGTTTTATTACTTTGAATTTGCTTGCAAAATTTTAAATAAATGAAATCCTCATTTTACTTAGAAGCATATTAATGGAGCTCGGTCTAGATGGCATTGGTGGAATGACAACTTTGTTGCTACCACAACTAAAATTAGATACTTAAAGAAAAAGGCTCTCAGGAATGAACTAATTATGTTATAACACTTCTCTGTTACTAGATGCAGTGCTTCAAGTCCAAATGAAGCTATATTGTTAAGGCAGTGTGGAAAGCTTTTAATATTTCTGTCAAGTATCTGGCATTCTCAGATGGACATCTTTCAGGAAATGTGAAAAATAACAAGTCTTCTACCTTTCCAATGTAATTTCACGTAACACAGAACCTGTACTGATTCCTATAGTTAAAAAACAGATTCTCAGGTAATCACAGCTGAGCTGAGCATCATTCAACAGAATAAGCAATCAAAATGTAATGCCTTAGCCTGACTCCAGGTAGAAGGTAAAGATAAACATGTGGCTTTCTCAATACCCGAGACAAAATATTTTTGAATTCTCTGCACAGAGAACTGTAGTGTCAGAGTGACCCCTACAGGATTCCTACAGCACCCCAGAACTACAGTCCTAGGGACTGTCTATAGAACTGTTTTCGGAAAGAGAATACAGGCATCAACCTGCAAACCAACCCTCCCTTCAGGTAGCAACCTGAAATCAGGGATGACCTGAATTTACAGCTTGTATACCCACAATTAGTTTCTATAACAAACCTGCACCAAGTTTCTAGATATGAAAACAACGTAAGAACACACTTAAAAAAAAATAAAATTCTGCTGATTCAGAGGTTTCAAAAGTATGTATCCCCTGTTGTGAATCATAAGTACCCAGAACACTCCACAGTTACTCCAAATAAATAAGCATTTAACATTCTGTAGAAAAATTGTTATTTGCTGCTGTGTTTCAGGGACTTAAAGTGGAATAGAATGGTTGGAAATCTGGAGTATGACCTCAATCTGTAACTCACCAAATGGTAATGCAAAGTAGACATCCAGTAAGATCTCATGGGAAGTTGGTGTTTTTGTGCCTTGAATCTCACTCCCACTTTTTATTACTTCAGAATGCAATGTCCACCAGGAACCTGGACCTTCCTAGGAAAAAGTGTTCAGAAAGTTATCTGGGTAGGAGTTATAGCATTATCCACTTTTTCCTGAATCAATGTTCCCCTCTGTCAGCAGGAGTTTCTTTATGATACCAATATGCTTAGGAGCCATTCTAGACTTCTAACTTCTATTTATGTAAACAGTATTTAGGACTTCATCAAGTTTTCTCACAGGCATGGAATTTGAAAGAATAAAATATTTGCTCTACAATATAGATAAAAATGCATTAAGACGGTCAGATGATTAAGATGCCAGAAATATAAATATTGAAAACTGCTCTTATGAACTGAACTTTTCCAGTTCCCCTTTGATCCAGTGCCAAACAAGTACATTCTAGCAAGACTGAAGCAATAAATATATACTAATAACCAAGCCAAAAACCATCTTTTGAAGTATGCTCCCTTATAGGTTATTTCTGAGTAATAAAGCACAGAGCAGAGCTGCAGAGTTAAAGAAGAGCACAATAAGTAACTAGGAAAGTTCCACAGAGGTCCAATTATAAATGAAGGGCCTGAGGAATTAAGAAACAATCTCTAGTCTTCCATACTTGTTTGTTTAAAGCTTCACTATTTACAGTTAAGCCATGGCCTCTGTGTCAGCAAGTTGCAACACAGCAGTTAGGGTAGCAGAACAAAACAACTTGCCTTGAGGCCTGAAATGGCACTTGGCATGTGTAATACAGAGCAACTTCTAATTTATGCAGGAATAACTTTCTTCCCCTGCTTCCATTCTCTAAGTAGAACATTGCAATTTCAGTTCAATGTGTATGCGAATATTTATTAGTTCCTATAAAGAAATGGCTATAAAGATGGATAGGAGATGCAGTAGGAAGTTTTCTGATTCTCCCTCTTTCACTTCATCAATTGCCTTTTCTAGTTTTTAGAAAATTTAAAGAAGGAAAACTCAATTTTATTTGCAAAGATTAATTTAATCTTCTCTAACTCAGAGTTATTTTTTAAAAAATAGACTCTCTGGTGTATGTAGGAAAAGTCTACCTATGAATGGGATAATTGTGAAAAAAGAGGTATCTTATTCTAATGCTCCAGTTTCAGACAATTTTGCAGCACTTGCAGATTTCTTCAGTATTTCCACACTCTTAGAAACCTTTTTCTTTATTTTCTAGCCTACTGAGAGCAGACATGCTCATTCTGCTGGCTAACTGTGACTATGCTGGATACCTGATAATCCCTGGGACTGGCCCATTTTTCTCCACTCATCCTTCTCTAGGTGCTCATTGTACTATTAACTTGTTTTATAGTGCCACAGTGCAAATTTTCCTCTTCAAGATAATGGCCAATTCCCTTGAGAGACAGAACAGCAACATTTTGCCCATTCCAATAGAGATTTACCCAAGGTCATACAATGAAGAGACAGGCCAGAAACCCCAATTTGAAGTTCCCTCACTCTAATCACATAAACCAAACTGCCCATGCCTCCCTAATAATTTGTGAGTGCAGATGAACTGTAATCCACTTACTGAATTATACCTGACTCAGTATGTGAGCCATTTCTCCAATGTATATGGCTAATGCATACTAGTTGTCACTTGGAGAGCCACATGTGCATTATGCTTCAATGTTACTGACTGAAACAAATGGGATAGAAATATACATCCACCATAGATGTCATTACAGTATGTGGGGAGGCTAAGAATGAGAAATTCATTGGATTTTACACATTGTTTTATATTTCCATAGAAAGTCAACTTACATCTGTTGCATGTTCCACAGTTGCAAGGGGAATCCATAAAACTCCTAAAATGCTATCCCAGACCAAACCTTTCTTCCACAGCTCTATAATGAAGCCCTTTTCATCAGCACAGATTTCACTGAAAACAATGAATACACAAATGATGAAATTGAAAATGCAGTCTAAACTGCTCCATAATCTATCATAACAACGTGAGTTAGTGACTTACAGCAGATACAGGGGTATTTGTTTTCAGTATACCTGCAAAATATAAGGTAGCAGGCATAATACAAAGGTTAGACAGGACAAGCCAAGTCTCAAGTCTTATTATTCAGGATTGCACTTACAAACTGATGAGAACAATTCTGCTGGAAATGTGGCACAAAAGTCCTAATTTTCAGTAGCTTTATTTTGCTACAAGACTTGGCCATATTGGATGTAACCCAAGAAGCAGCCAAGACCAGGAAATGCCTTTAGTTCAGCTTTAGCTTCTTCTGAGCAGCTTCTGCATGTGGAATTCCTCAGTTGCTTCTGCAGGATACTGGTCTCCTCAGCACAGATCTGAAGAACTTTCATTCTCTGGTTCCACTGTAGCTAACTTGTGAGGTGAAGGATAGCTAGCCTTCTGTCAAGTAAGTTATATTAGGTAAAACTAGGGTACACAAAAATGATTAGCCTTTTGAACATGAAATTCAGAGGAATATTTTCAATAGTAAGAGCTGGCAATTTCAGCTATGATGGCACACGCTCTCAATCAATATGGACCAACAGTTAAGAATGGTTTATAATGGTATGGGAAAAATTCCACCTTCCCTACAAAAATCTAGAAAAAAGGAAGTGCCAGACCATTTCCTACAGGAAATTGAACCAGTTTCTTGTTTTCTTTGTAAAGGAGACCAGATATAAAATATGTTTGGAGCTTTTTCCTTTCATTAGCGTCAGGAAGTTGCACTACACAACAAAAACACAGCAGTAAAACATCTCAACTTCAAGAGCTGCAGATCCAGGCTCTGTTTTAGTTCTACTTATAGGATGAATGCTTTTTATTACTAGCTGGTTTTGACAAAAAAAAAAAAAAAAAAACCAAACAACACAAACAACAAATACCACATTATATAACATTTTAAAATAAAATTTTGCAGAGCTACAGATCAGTTCTGTAAATATGAATATAATAAAGTAAGCATTGGTGTCTCCACTGTGACTGCTTTTATGTCATCTCCATTTGACTGAATTAACTTTTAGTACTGAAACTAATCTTCAACCAGTTTGTGTGGTGTACCACAGTGAATTACTGTGTACTTAAAGCTACCAGGAAAAGGGCAAGGTAAATTTGAGAAGGGTGAAGGATATCATGCCTGACATGGGTACTGAACTCATCACACGGTACTCAAATAACATTAGGTTGGCTGCCTCAATGTCCAGTTTTCCACTATACTAATGCTGGTGAATAGATATAGTGAGTTTCTGTTCTGTTCAGCTTCGCCCTTTACAAATATGTTATGGGACACTGATTGTAAATTCTTACCTTTTGGTACTTTTTGACCCCAGCTTTAAAACTGTTGCACTGCTGACTGACCAGTGAACTGCATACTGAAGGCTTAAACAATAATTTTAAAAATGCAAGCTGGTAAAGTCTGCATGAAACAGAACAGGGGTTTCTTTTTTGTTTGTTTGTTTGTTTTTGTTTTTTAAGGTAGAGATGGAGAGAGAGCCCTTGAGAAAATGAACTACAGTATGACTTTACAGTCTATATAAATGCATTTGTAAATGCCTATAATGCCTTGAGAAGTCTGCTGTGTTGTATAGCCAAATTGGCAGTAGATGGAGCTACAGCAGCCTCGTAACATTTTGGTTTAAACCACATCGTGGTTTAGTATTCTTTGGTAACATTTAAATTACAAACTCAGAAAATAATCCTAATAAAATGCTCATTCTCATTGATGTTATGGAACTCCATTTACATGCAATATGATTCAAAGCAAAGTGTTTATACAACAGAAAATAAAATATTAAATAATATTTTAACACATTCCTCAGGACAATTCACAGGATAAGCTGCACACACCCACTTCAAAACATTTTTTAACTGCTTCCTGCACTAATGGTAATAGGCAGGGCAAATGCTGCACTTAATTGATCTATTTCCTTATATACTATTACACAATCATCCGATTCACTTCAATGTTTTATAGAACTCCTATGTCTAGGTCAGGAAAGTGAAAAAAAACCAAACTCATCTTAACACAGTATTATCATACAAGAGCGATTCCTCTACACAGAAACATGACAATCTTTCTACAAGTCAAAGCTGCAGTATAAGAATGGTATTTTTAAAAACTAGCTACCAATAATTAATTTTCCTTCACATTTTCCAAGACAGATAAATCCTCTTGCTGGGATAATTTAGGTTGTGGCTCTGAACAGTCTGCTAGAGAAGCCTCACAACTGGGGGGTAGGGGAGGAATTAGCCCCAGGTTAAGATCAGTTTTATATGGTCAGAAGTCACAGTTTTTGATAATTTCTTTGCGATCTCCCTAATTACACCTTGCCATAAAATGGCACATAAAGAAACTATGTATGTCAGCTTAACAGAAGAAGCCTTTCAGTCACTTAGAGTCTTAAGTTAAACAAGCTAGTGTCTGCTACAGTTGTCTAAGAAATCAGTTGCATGACACAAAAAAATTCCAAAATCAATTAATAAATTCAGGAAAAATTTATGATGAAGCTGAAGCCCTTAAGTGAGATTAAGAGCACAGTGAAATAAAACTTAGGTGAAGAAAAAAATGGAGACGATTTTAGAAATGCTGCTTGTAATATAGAATAAAATTAAAACAACTAATTAATCTGACAAAATATTAGAAAATTAGGATTAAGAAAAAAAATTGTAAAAAGGACATTTTGAAATGGTTTTGAATGTCTAACTCTGTAAAAATATTTCAACCAACTGTACATCTCAGAAATAAAATCTGTGTATCCACAAAGAGGGTGTGGTGACAGAGAAAGATTTGTGCAGGGAGAAAGGAGGGACCAAACATAATAGAGATTAATGTAGTATTTCAGCTTCTAATGAAGTTACGTGTTTATTGGTGATATCTGTTTTGAAACTGCCAGTCAAAAGCAGGTTTCCTCAGAATGTCAGCCAATATATAAATATTTGGACCCCCCTAACCTGTGAGGTGTATGAAAGTCTCTAGAGAAAAAGAGAACAATGACTGAATAACAAGATGGAGAGTTGAGTGAAGGGGAGAAAGATCTGCAGAGAGAAGTGAGAAACAGTAAGGAGTAATAATAAAGAAATTACCTAAATTGGCAGTTAAGTAGATAAATGCACATACAAGATACAAGTTATGCAGAAAGAAAATAGGGTAAAAACAAAAATTAAGTTATGAGAGGATCAGCTTGAGTTATCTTTCTTCTCATTCCTGTATATTATAAAAAAACATTATATGAAATTAAGGATAATGGAAATAGGTATTTTCTTCCTCTTGTTGACTTCTGGCCTTGATCTGCAATGTAGGTTGCAAAACTGGCTACACAACAGAGCCCAAAGAGTGGTGATCAATGGTGCCAAGTCCAGCTGGAGATCAGTGGGGTCCCCAGAGATCAGTGCTGCGTCCAGCCCTGTTCAACATCTCCGTTAACGACCCCGATGACGGTATAGAGTGTCTTCTCACCCAGTTTGCTGATGATACAAAGCTGGGAGGTTTGGCTGATACAGCTGAAGGCTGTGCGGCCATTCAGCAAGATTTGGACAGACTGGAGAGCTGGGCCAAGAGGAACCTAATGAGGTTCAACAAGAATAAGTGCAGGGTCCTGCACCTAGGAAGAAGTAAAAAATTGCACCAGTATAGGTTAGGAGGAGATCTGCTAGAGAGCAGCCCTGTGGAGAGGGATCTTGGAGTCCTGGTCCACAACAAGTTGTCCATGGGACAGCAGTGTGCCCTTGTGGCCAGGAAGGCCAATGGTATCCTGGGGTGCATTAAGAGAAGTGTGTCCAGCAGAACAAGGGAGGTTCTGCTCCCCCTCTACTCTGCCCTAGTGAGACCTCACCTGGAGTATTGCGTCCAGTTCCGGGCCCCTCATTTCAAGAGGGACAGAGATCTGCTCGAGACAGTCCAGCGAAGGGCTACATGTATGACTGGGGGACTGGAACACCAGCCTTGTGAGGAAAGGCTGAGAGACCTGTGGCTTTTAGTCTGGAGAGGAAAAGACTAAAGGGGGATATAATTAATGTGTATAAATATATGAGGGCTGGGTGTCAGGAAGAGAAGGGCAACCTCTTTTCACTTGTACCCTGGGATAGGACACGGGGCAAAGCACACAAGCTGGAGCACAGGAAGTTCCACCTCAATGTGAGGAAGAACTTCTTTACTGTAAGGGTCACAGTGCACTGGAACAGGCTCCCCAGGGAGGTTGTGGAGTCTCCTACCTTGGAGATTTTTAAGACCCGTCTGGATGCGTTTCTGTGTGACCTACCCTAGATTAGACTGTCCTGCTCTGGCAGGGGGGTTGGACTCGATCTCTGAAGGTCCCTTCCAACCCCTAACACCCTGTGATTCTGTGAAAATTAACTTGTGTTCTGTTCCCTAGAACTAGCCTGGCACTTTTTCTCTCAGCTGGATACTTTTTCCTTGTTTTTACTGTCTGTACATAGTCTCAGATGTTACTAACTACTCCGAACTGTCCAAATATAGCGAAGATACAATGACAACAAGAATTTGCTGTTACTTACAACATGAAGTCTTGTTCCCAAGAAGGTTCACTTCCCCTTCTGTCTATTGTAGTGCTTTTTAAATTCTGGACTTTTAAAACAACATAGGTGTTGAATGCATCTGAAAAAAAAATAACCACCACATTAAATGTCACTTTATTTCTTCCTAGAAGCTGGAAATATTCAGCTTCCTGGTAGTAAGGGTTTAACACTTACTCCATAAAAATATGTGGGTTTGAACAAGGAAACTCTTATTAATTCTAACAGAATTGTGAGGGGAAAAAATCTACCATTCACAGATGGGAGAGAACACAATCCTAAATGTGAGCAAGTATTTTAAGGATCAGTTTCCTGACATGGTTTATCAGATTATTTCTCTCCCTAACATTTCTTGTATGAAACTGGTATGAACTCCCTTTCCACAAATTAGGACTTTCTTTGCCTTTCAATTGGTATGATGATATCGGTGACTGGCTAATGGGCTTTAATGTCCAATTAAGGCAGAGCCACAGACTTGTAACATGTAATTCAGTCTTTGTGTGCAAATCTATTTCTGTCTAGAGACGCAACGGTTAAACAGGTTTCAGATGCAGTCCCAAATTAGTTTGATTTTTTTTTTTGTAAATGTTTTTCTAAATGCACAGTATGAATATTCATGAAACTGGACCTAATCTTAAAAAAAAAAAAAAAAAAATTTCCAGGTGTTTGAAAATATCACTGACAGAAAAAAAACCTAACAGAACTAAGGGAAAGTTCTACCCTTTAGGGCATTGCACTAGAATCTAAGGCAGCAAAGTGTATATTATATCATCTCAATAATTGTGGCTGTCCAGAAAAGCTTCTCAGCTTTCATGCATGTAATGCACCCTTCATTAGCCTTCAGCATCCTACATAATGATCAACATTTACATGTGGGTAAAAAGACTTTTTTAAAAAAATACAACTACTGCCAAAATTTGCATATGAGATGTAGCCAAGAATGGAAGTAATTTTTGACCTGCCTGCATTACCACAGGTTAATCAGCTAGTCTGAGTTGGGAAGCCGTCACTATTTCCAGCAGGCCATTGAATAGGCTGTGTCAAATTACACTGCAGTCCACAAAACCTGTGCAGGAGAGTGAGCTCTGTACATCCTGTATGTAGATCTTATCAATTAGGACTCATGATAATGTTTGACAAAAAGACTAAAGGATGTTACAGAATGGGAACTGTTTTTTTTTTCTGTAAACAAAACTAACAGTGATCAATAGTATCTATTTACTTTCTAAAACTCAGTGCAGCAGTCTTCTCAAACATGTCTTCATTCTTGCACTGAAAAAATCTTGACAAAGTCAATATAGATTTACAAGTCTGGTGACTTATTTGTGAGAAATGATGTATGTGTGATTCACATACTATCCCATTGCTCATTCTGTGTAACCAAGGGGGGGAAAAAAAAAAAAACCCACAATATTTGCAAAATGGTTTGTAGTTGCAAAATTTTTAGTTTGGAGGATTGTAACTCAAGCTTTGAGACATTTTCAAAAGAAGTCTCCATTGTATCACTCAGCTGAAAACACTACGACCTACAATGTATAACTCCAACCATTCTGAGCACCCACACCTATATTTATATTTTAATTACAAAAAAATACGACAGCCAACCTCCCTTCAAAATTAAAAATTGCCTCCTATAAATGAAGCCATAACTGAGCAGATACAGACTCAAAGACACATTTTCAATGTTAGTCTGTTTCACTGTTCTGTTATCTTCATAATCAACTATTTATTTCCCATTTGAAAAATTTTGTCTTGCTATGTATCATACTAGGTGATCAAACATTTCTTACCTATCTTTCCCCAGCTCCTTTTCTAGCACAAAACCTAAAAAAATTTCATACTGTCTGCATTATCATTGTCTTGCTTGGAAGATTGTTATCTGCCTTTTAAAACAGAGGTTTCTCCAATAGTTCCTTAACCTTTTTGGCTTTTCTCTGGATCATCCTTCAGCACCTTACTGCTAATCCACCTTCTTAAGATTTCATTAATTTCCAGAAAATATAGAAGTTCTACCTTCTAAATAACTCTGAATATGTAAACTCCTTAAAGAATAAGTGTCAAGGCTGAACATCAATACCCTAGCAGCGGAAAGGAGCTATAAATTTTGCTTAATAATAAACTTGTTTCCACAAAGCAGTTATTTTATGTCCCAACTCTTTGGCTGTCAAAAAAAATGGAAGTACTTGGTGCTACTTTTTGTGAAAAGAGAAAGGGCAGGCTATCTCCTTGCACATCTCTTCAACTTTCAACCCAAAACAGAAGACATTAGCTTCATGGCAGCTTACACAAAATAGTAAATCAACCACAGAAAAATCTCAGAGTTTTGAGAAACATGCAGGTATCTCCATACCGCTTTCAATTATCACCTGCATAATTTTTCTGCCCAGGAAAACATAGCTAATTATCAGAGAATATACCATTCAACCTTATTGTCATAACTTATGGCATTAACAAGTCTTCAACAGCACTGAAAAGAAAATTAAAGTTACTTTTATAAAATAATTGTTTGATAATTACCTTTTGTACATCACCTTGAGTACCAGCAAAATACAAGATTTGCTGAACTCTACAGAGCATTTTTCCAATTGCGTTTGGATTTCAATGAAAGAAACATTATTCTTCAGTCTGTACTTTATATATATACTTCACAGCTTACTGTGAAGAATGCTTGCAGAGAGTTAGCTTCCAATCATATTCTTAGAAAACAGCTTAACCTGTTCTAGTTCAGGTTACCTTTCTTTAATCCAGATACATTTAGCCAACCTCTGCAAATCATTTAAAGTAATTATGCCAGACATTTACTGGCAAGTTTTGCTGCATTGATTAGGTTGCATACCAGCTTCTCCTGAAAACTAGTAAGTACAAAGACGTTGAAGGCCTTAAATTTATAGTCTACCTATATGTGAGAAATCTCTGGCTGAATTTGGACTTTCTTTTCCACTCTGGTTAAATCTTGGTCCTGCAAGCAGACTTAGAGTCCTGGGCATTTTGATTTTGCTTCTGTTTATTCCCCAAGGCCTATAACTGATGTTATGTCCATCAATATCTCCTGTGTCCTCTTACAGGAAAAATTCAGACACCATCTCCTCACCATCCTGGTGAAACTAAAATCCTGCAATCTCTTTATATTAAAAATAGTTCCTCCTGACTAACAACCCATTTTGGTCATCAGACATTGCAAAAATTCTTTTAAGTGAAAATACCCTTTAAATACCACTAGTATGAGAGACAATAACAATTAATAACTGAAAATTACAGGTTGCCTGAGGCCACAATCTTGTTTATTTGATCTTTAAAATATATGTGTATTTTAAAATTCTTACCTCCTTGGTTTTGTACTGAATTGTTGATGAAACGCATGCAAGTAATCCCAGGCCTAAATTCTAGTGTGATACACACACGCGTACCCAAGAAATAAAAATATAAAGTAGAAATTGAAAAGGAAATCAGACTTACCAGCTGTCCTAGGCAACCTTCCTTTTTTCACTACATATATTAAAAAAAAAAAATAAATATATATATTAACACCTTAACAATTCTTTCTAATACATTTTATAAAAAAAAACCCTAAAGGATTTCTGGGATATAAAAAACCAATCTCTATCAAAAATTAAAACAATTACTTATAAAAGAATGTAAGCACCGTTGTAGTAAGATATAATGATTACCCGTCATTCTTTGGAAAAGAAAACATGTAGAAAGTCTTTGCACCTTACAGAAGCTTAGTAAACACATGGATACAACACAAAGGGCAGAATAGAGACCAGGTGACCAGGAAGGGTAGTATAGCATCCATCACTACAAAATGCTAGGTCAAAATTCTCCTTAGTAACAGTCACAGAAGGCTCACAGACTTTATAATGTAAAGTAGATTTTATCATCCTACAAAGAATCCTTTATTGCATTGTATTTACTCTACCTATTAAAAAACACATATTGTGGTAAACATCTTGCCAATTGAAAAGTGAACGTTTCAAATACTGACTTTGTTTAATAGCCTTAACCTATCATGTCTATTAATGAAAGATGCCCTGATGCTAATAGCACTGTGATTCAGATAGACATCATAATTATGAAAATCTAATGTGGTCATAATTTTATATCAAGTGGCTGACTACTAATGTTTATAGAATTTAGAGTCTTAAACTATATAATTAAATACTTAAATTTTCCTGCCATATCAATGCATGTACAACAGTTCAGTTCAATTTGAATAAAACATCACTGCAGTCCTACAAAAACTAAACCTGCTTTAAGAATCTACTCTTAAATCTCATGTTTCACTACTATACTCAGGACTTAGTAAATGTCAGCAACTTTACACAAGAAAGGTTCCCAAAACCCTATAATTTTCTCATTCCCTTCTCGCTTGCCAAACTTCACCTACCTTCCTTTTCCTTATTCTTGCTTTTATCTATCCCTTAAGGGTTTTTACACTTAAGGATTTTATGGAGTTTCATCAGATTTGCAAAATGTCTATCTGACAGCCTGAAAAATTCCATCACATCTCACACTGAGAAAGCTTTCGCTTTCAATGCAAACAGGGAGAGATCAAACTGTCACTGAGCCACAAGCAGAATCCAAACACAGCAGTGGTTCAACTGCACTGCAAGAGTGCAGAATTTACACACTGCACTTGACTTGCCTTAAAGTACTGCAAGAAATATTTCCATCAAATTACATGAGCAATGAACATCTGCAGTTTATGAAGTTGCTCTTTATAGCCACCTACTAAATACTGGTCACAACAGCGAAGGAGCTTGCATGATATGAAAAACTTACCTTTTACAGAAAGAAGTTCCATTCCAATAGAAAATTATTTTGAAGAACATAAATTAAAATTAAACTTTTTTTATAAACAGGAAAAAAATAGTTTAGGTTGAAAGCTAAATTAGTCTTTTCCTCCCATTTCCTTACTGCAAGTGTGCTTCATTTTTCCTACATGCTCCTCCCATGTTTCACGTGGATGAAAGTCAGCCAATTGATAGAGCAATGAAAGACCAACAAATTCTTTCTCCCCCTAATACACACTTGGAGATGGCAGAGGAAAGGAGAAATATTACAGCTGTTTCCTCACTCTCACTTCCTCAACTTCTATCTGCTGCATGCAGCTGTCTCTAGTGCAAACACATTTCTGAATGCCATTTTTGCTAGCAATAACACACTCAGTGCAACTATTTTATTAAGAACATAATTCGGGAGTTCTTAAAGTTTGATTTTAATACTGGCAAAGCATACGAAGTGAAACACAGGCTTAATTATTTATTTTTTTTAAGCACAGATTCATAGAGTCAGAACTTTTATTTTACTGTATTAACCATAGCTAAGCCCAAGTTGCCTGAAGTTTCTAAAATAAAGTATCAATAAACATTGCACAACTCGACGACCTGAATTTTAATATACTCCATGAATATCTAATTCTATTTACTATCTAATGAAGTGCTACAATATTTTCATGCAATATTAAAATATTTTGCAACAATACTCAGAACACTAATGAAAATGATGGTGTTTATGACTGCGTGTTAAAATAAATCCAGGGGCTTTTTTTTTTTTTTTTTTTAATTGTGGTTAATGGCGTATATATTTCCACACACACGTAATATTTTACTTATTAAAATTTTCAGTTTCCATCATATATTAGTTCAATCCTTTGGTCTGAGGTTTTAAATTAAAGTAGGAGAGTGTCCTTGTAACAGAGGGGAGGGCACATCTTCCAAGTTCAGATTTGGCTGTCTGCAGTTCCAGGAAACTAGCTCTGTATGACAGCCACACCCCAAAATAAGGCTGAGAACTGAGACTGATCACCCTAGTTAAAAAAAAGTTTGGGGAGGTGGGGTGGGTTTATCATATTTATAAATACCTGACGAAAGGGTGTAAACATGACTTACTTTCTTCCCATTATTGCCTAATAACAGGAGAAGAGGCAATGGGCACAAACTGAAACTCGAATTTTCACCTGAACATCAGACAATTTGTTTTTACTCAGAGGGTAGTGTAACATTGAAATAGGTTGTCCAGAGATGATGTGGAATCTTTGTCCTTGGAGTTACTCAAAACCTTACTGGACACAACCCTGTGCAACTTGCTCTTGCTGACCATGAGCAGGACGTTGGACAAGTTGATCTTGAGAGACTCCTGCCTTGTGATTCTGTGATAACCCACAAGGTCAAAAATCTGTTAAGTGTGACAGTGAAGAAAATCCAGTACAAGATTTGATGAAAGTCTACAGTCACTCTACATAATACATGAGGTCTGCATTTCTAACCCCACCCCCAAAGTGTCTAGCACTTAACGTTGTTTTAGGAACATGCTACTATGTCATAATGTTAAGTTTTCAACATAAATTTTTGGTCTTGTGTTTCAGATGAGTGTATTTGAATATCTCTTTCCTGAATTCTATTTACTCTGAGCAATTCTCCCACAGCAGTCTGATATTCTTAGAGCTAGGTTTCCACCTTATGCAAGCAATGGAGTTCCACTGAAGTTAATAAAGCTGGTACACACTGGCTGAGAATATGATCCCAAGTGTGCATCTGGGTCAAATGAAAAAAATATTTACTTGGAACAAAAATCTGCTGACTGAAGTTTCAGTAGAGTTCACAGTAAACCTTTGCATGAGTCCAAGTTACACAGCTGTATCTCTATCTTTCTGAAATTGTGCAGACTTGCATCCTCTTCCTTTCTTCCACTCACCTTGATATTGGGGCTCTTCATGTGGAATACTGATTTCTTCCAGCAGCACCAGCAGTCACTGTGATTCATTTACTTTACTGTCATGTCATGACTATTTCTTACATATACAACTAGGAAAGAGATCATGACTTTACAGTGGGGAATATGCAGAGAATACTTGCGCATAAGCAGAAAGTCACTGTGGACTGTGACTAGGGCATGTGCAAATGCTCTTTCATTTGGAAAAAGCATTTATTATGTTAAACAAATGAATATGGAAAAGCACTGAGCTGGAACAAGCAGTCAAGGTAGTATTTGGCTAAAGGGCATTAGAGTTAAAGCTGCAGTACAACTTGCATGTTTCACAAACTGATAGTTTCAGTACCTCGAGTAATTACCTTATTACTTAGTCATGCCTTCCTCAATGTCTTCCCTTTCCCATATTACCATTTCTTATTTACTAGCCTATATTACATGTGAGGACTATAAACCTGACTTCAATTAAAAGGTCCCAGCATTGCAAATCTATGTGCAGAATCAAGGATTTCGACAGGCATTGAAAAAAGAAACGAAATCAATTGTTTACATTGCTTTTTTACCCAACTATCTATAATTTCAGTCCACTATTCAACAGAAGAGAGTAATTAGGTACAAAGCTGTTATTAAGGATGCATCACCCGATCCCTGATGTTGTTGAGTAATCTGTTCCCAAAAGAAATATGTAATTATTTTTCAATCTAAATTCTCAACTGAATACATGGAGGATACGATTCTTTTAATTTGTGAGCTTGCATATTTATTTTTTAGCGAGAATCTGCCTTTTTTCTTTTTTACTTCTCTTTCTTTATATGATTTTATATAGCACATTAGCAAATTGAAGGCTGCTAACATCTTTCAGTTGATTCATCAAAAGCAAGGAGATTTCAGTCTGATGATTTACCTACTTGGCATTAAAGCTACATATTGTTCTTCTCAGGAAGTTCCTCCTCCACAGGATACTTCTAATGCAACAACTATGGTCATGAACTCATAGGTTTTAATATAACATGTTGCATAAGGAGAACAAGGAACCAGCAAGGAACATTTAAATACTGATTGCAAAAGCATATGGAAGATAACCTCTCAACTTTCAAAGGAAAAAAAGAAAACACAACCTGTTCCTGTTTTAAGATATCTTTAGCTATAAAAAAAGAATATTAACAAATAAACTTGATTGAAAAAATAACCAAATTTCAGTTGGTATTATAAACACAGATGTAGGAGTAGTTTCCTTGTATCCCCCATGTTTCTAACTGTGAACATTCTGAAGCCATCTTTTCTTGGTTACTTTTATTCCTACCTATGTGTATTTTTAAAGAACTTTTGACCTTAGAACACCAACATTTTAACTACCTTTCTTCTGAAATTCTCCCTTTGAGAAGAAAGGGAATTTCATCCTTTGCAAATTAATGTACTGAGTAAAGTTTTCAGCTGACCAACATTCATTAGTATCTCCTTGTACTAGCAAATGAAGAAATAAGCCAGTGACATCAGAAGACTAAGAAAGAAATTGGTGTTTCTGTGTTTTTGTTTTTTTCTCCTTCCCCTTGAAGTCAATCATTTGCTTAAAATAAGTTAGTGAGAGAATTTTTTTTTGTTTGTTTGTTTATTTGGGTTTTTTTTGTTTTTGTTTTTTTTTGTCTATTGTGGGAAAAAAATACACACTCTTCAGATCAAATTCAAAGATAAACAGCTATATTATTATTACTGTGATCATAACACAGAAAGCTTAAACCAGTCAGAAGGGATTCAATCAGGAAAGCAAGAAAAAATGTCTTTTTTTAAAAATACCAACTTTTTCCACCCAATTAATTTCTACCTTTCATACATATAGATTGTGCATCCCCAGGTGTATACTATAATTTTCAGTTGATTCTCTAAGTGATAAAAGATAGAAATAATGAACTCTGTAACAAAATATGCTATCAAGAGATATATCATCAAAGCATCAGGATAAGCAGAAAATCAATCAGCTGATTTCTGACCCCAAGAAACTATGAGCAATATTAAAGATAGGAACTACAAATTAGATCAGTTTTTTCCTTGCCTACAAAAGATAGACACAACTATGGCTAGGGATAATAGGTGACATGTTCTGGGCTTCACAAGAATCACCTTGATAAATGGGTTCAATGCACTCCACTTACCCGTTTCCAATAGGAAACAAAGAAAAGGCACTCCTTCAAAATGCTATCTATTATTAATCACTAACTACAGAGATACAAATTTTATTGAAATATCTGTTATTCATCTCCTAATCAGCAGCAAAAAGACAGGCCACTGCAATAAAAAAGTTCCTGAAATTTTAACACAAAATACAGTAATGGCATAGATTGATATTCCACATGTCATACTTGAGGTAGTGATGGGAACTATTAGGTTACTAGACTAAAATTAGACATTTCACAGGTTTGGTTTTTTTTTCTTATTCTGTTACCAAAAAGTGGTATTTCAACTATAAATAAGTGCCACAAATTTCTGAATTTTGAATAATGGAATACCTGAGACTGTATAATTTTTAATTTAGTCTTAAAACTTCAGAAATAACAGATTTTTAAGTCTGGATTAACCTTAATGTTTTGTGTAGAAATTTTTCATGTCCCTTCACATCTCTCTTTTGTTGACTCCAAATTCTTAAAGACTAAAAAGCTACCACTTACCTGTCTTATGAAAATAGTGTTGGAATTGACATCTGTACAGTGCTTTGGAATCTTCTCATTAAGAATTGTATGAAAAGAAAGATATATATTTTTACTGTTTTACATAAAAAGAAACTGAGTAAGTACAAACCAGTCATTGCACCACTACACTAACTAGGAAGAGGATCACGTATTTCTGATTATGGTTCTTAACTCTGGGTACTATCCTGCCCTCACTCTGATCTCTGTCTCTTCAATGATGGAGTCATTTGTGCCACTAAAGTCACATGCCCCAAAATGCACGTCTCCTTCATATAGCAAAACAGATCAGAAAAAGCTACTTTAAACACTGAAGAAAAATAAATCTTGTACAGAAAAATGTATTTCCTTTTTCAAAACTATATTAACCAAGATTGTCTAAGGTTTTTGTTTTGGTTTTAGTAACTTCTTATTGGTATGATTTCTGTAAAATTGCTTGCTGCCACACAAAATTTAAACTGTGTTCATTACAATTAAGGAACACTAAGTTTCAATAGGAACTTAGCTCGTCAGATGTCCAGTCAAACATTTCCTCTCAGTAACGGATTATTAAAAGCACGGGTTTGTTTCATATGAAAGAAAATGTTTTCCAGCCTCCATCTCTGTTCCAAATACTCTTACGCAGTCTCAGTGGCCTTCTTCACTACTCATTTTGCATAGTGGCTCGAGTCTGCTTTGCTCTCAAAACCAGGAATGATTTCTCATTTCCGGAGGAACTTTTCAGATATAAATTGGATCTGAAAACCTTCAAACACAGCACAGCTGGCATTTGACTTTACCAAGAAACAGTATTAAAATACAGACCTGTACTGCATAGTACACATGAAAAGTTTCAGATGACAGAAAAATACTTAATCCTTCTTTTTTTCTTGATTTAAATGTACACTTATAAGGTAAAACTATCTAGTTAGGTCTTTTTAATTACCATAGAAAATGCACTTCGATTTTTTTTCTTCAGAACATATGCAATTTTATTCATCTTATGCACAGGATTTATTATTTTGGCCACTGTATCCTCTGAAACGTAAATCCCAAACATGTCATTTTTCATTGTTTCATATATGTTTGTACACATAAAATTATCCCCCTGAATTTGTGATCTAGTGGAATGCTTGGACCTAGCTGGCTTTCTTGGTACCAATGGAAATGTTTTAAATGGAAAAAAAGAAGAAAAAAAAAAGGTGGAAGACTAAAGTCTGCACCAAGAAATTAGGTAAGGCCTAGTAATTTTTTTTTATTTCCACACTTAAATAAATAAATAAAAAAATCTCAGTAAACAGACTAACAGTCTTAGTTTGACTCCTCTGTGACTTAGAAGACTGTTTTCTAACCCAGTCAGCCCTGGTGATATTATGAGTCTACGATTAGTTAAATATGCTGCAAATTTGATGTGCCTTTTCTTCATGCTTTTGAAAACTCTCCATTCCTAGGATACTCAATGATTGCATTTAATTTGTATGATCTCTACAACTATATTTTAAGAACTGTAATCCTCTCTTCAGCTCACTTTAAAATATTTGTACTCAACCCATGGTGAATTTTTTTTAAAAAGTGAGATATTTTTATTTCCTGTATCTATGTTTAATGAACATATAGGAAATCCTTAAAAGAATACTTCAAAAATATCTTATAGCCAGCACTTTCAGTCTTTTCTTAACAAACAAAAAAACAGTTTATACCCTAAAGCCCCATTAAATATATATCTACCAGAAATCTAAGTATTTCCTATCTTGTAGAAAGACAGACAACGTAATTCCTTTATCATGGATTCTCAAGTCCCACAGAAGTAAGAAACGAGGAACACCTAGAAATAAACATAGCTGTCACAATTGCCTACATTATATGGTCTTACATGAGCAAGAATACTGCCAAAGATCTGGTCCTGATGCTACTATAAGGAATTTTAAAATTAGGAAAAATGGTTAGAAGAACTCCCTTAAAAGCAGAGTTTCGTATTCCATGGTTTTCCTCAGGAAAACAACCACCCAAAGAACAAAAACGAAACCCATTTTATGCACATAATCTTGAAAGGCAACAGTATTAAGTGATTGATTACAGCAAGGACAAAAAAAAAAAAAACAACTTTTAAAATATTTACAAGAAGAACAAACGAATAAGGTTACTTCTAGAAGCTTAAAACGTAGCTAAACTGCAATTCAACAATAACAAACGATGTTTCACATTCGGAGCCCAAAGAAGCAGTTCATAGGCTTTAACTTCCCTCCTTGTTCTCACTTTGCCCCCTCTAGTGTCTCAAGGGCTATATTACATTCCTTTTAAATAAAACCAGAATTGATACTCATACTTTAAAATTCATAACAATGTGAAAAATATACTTTTGTTGTACCTGGAGGCTACATAATTTTTTTTTCCAAGCAAGTAATAAGTGCAGTTTGTAAATCTAGTAAGAAAGGCACTGAGAGATTGAATTCTATATTAACAAACAGTGCCTGGCCTTAATTCCAGAATGTACCAAGTATAGTCATCTCACCCTGTTATCTGACAGCAATTTGTGAAATTGCATTTATTCTTATAAAGGACTCGATTTAATCAAAAGCAATCTTAAGTCTCAAGAAGCACATCCAGTGGTGAACATACCCATAGCTTGTCTAAGCAAAACAATAGCTCCATTGACATGAAATGTGACATTTTTTCATCAATATTTCATCACATTATACATAAGATAATACAATAAATTCTCAGTGCTTGACAACTATCCCCTAATGTAATCTAAGCTAATGCTGTTTCATACTTCAGTATGTGACAACTGTCAACAATGTTGTTAACCACTAATTGCTCTTCTTCATCTAAAGAACATGTCTTGATTGCTAATTGAGGCCAGATAAATATTTTAGTTTATTCAAGTTACTTTTTTGTCTGTTCAGATAAAGAGGAAAATCCTTAAATAGAGCTGAAGAGAAGAAAGCTGGAGAAATTAATTATTGGATTACAATAATCACAACAGAAAACTGAAATTGTTATATAGTGGTTAATAAATGGTTTAGTGAGCCAACATTATTTTTAGTGAGAAATAAGAATGTACAGGTACCTACACAAACCAGATCATAAGAAACAGGCCAAATTTCTTACATTTGTAAATGTTTTTTCAAAGTTTTTTTGAAGTTCTTCCCAATAATACATCTCAAGGCTTTTCATAATGAAAGTAAATATTATTTTTAGTAAATGACATATGGGGAAAACGAAACACTGACAGGGGAAATCAGCCACATGATGCTTCGAAAGACACCAGCCCCCAAGTCTGCAACGCAACTTGACATTTTTGAAACTAGTACTAGCTCCCTAAGCCAAAACAAATCCTCTTCAAAAGAATCTAAAAAATACTTCACAAAATTTCATTTCATATGTAACCCTATCTATTATGAACAATTCTGTTTGGATAAAAACAGATTAAGTGGTCTGCATATCACATCAAAAATTAGGTAAAGAACTAGTACGCACACCTTCCGTAAGATCATGTGAACATAATGCCAAGAGAATACAACCAGCAAGTGATGACCGTAGCTTTGATACAGAATGTTCACTTTTGAAAAGAAATCTTATTTCTTTCAGAAGAGATTCTTCCCATGCTTACTTCATTCACCGTCTACACCCTTCTCCTTTGTGTACATACTCACCTATAAACTGCTTTTGCCTCCCTTGTGGGTATCCAACAGCCCAGGACAGACCTCCTTTTTCACCAACAGAAAGAAGGGAGATCAAGATTGTGACTAGTTTCAATTAATTTACTTTATGCATATTCTTCTTTTCCTTGCCACTTGTGAGGTTTGCTATTGCAACTTATGATCATTTAACCTGAACTATGATTCATTATGGATTTCAAGCATGTCCTGTAACCATCACAAGTTATTAATAAAAAGTATTTTGAACCATGGTAATTATTACAGTTTGCTTCTGTACGTAAACCCAGCTGATGATACAGCAGGTAGGTTCAGAAGTCTGTGTTTGTTCTGTTTTTCCCATAGTGCAGGTTCTTGCCAAGAACCAGTGTCACAGAACAGGGAAATACAAACTGTTCTTATCTTCCTGTATAGGTGTTATACTTGCCATATTTTCAGTGTAATGCATTCATGTATTTTTACTTACATATAAAATATTAAAGTTTTTACATAAAAAAAAAAATCACTGAACATCATAGAAATAATTAAAGGATCAGATTTTTAACCTCATCTATTTACTTTTCATGCTACTGTTATGACTTATGGCATTTGACAGCAGCATAACAAAGGTATCCAGTAATTCTCTTCGCTCAAGAAAATCATAAGATGGCTACATCAGGGATAGCAAGAAGGGGACACAGCAAAGCAGCATTGCACAGGAAAAAGAGAGAAATCAGAGTTCTGTAATCTTCATCATCATACCAAGACTTTCAGAAATAACACATGAAATTTATGGTAATGCTGCCAATAATTGGTTTACTCTCATACTGAAGGCAAGTCCATTTTTTTGGCATTCTAGTTAAAATCTTAGATTTTGTTCTTGAAACATACTTCAAAAATCTCACTATTTTCTTAAAAAAAAATAGAACAGAGTCCCCAAACCTTGACAATTTTATCTTAAAAAAATCTTGTGATATGTATAAATTATGAAATTTATTAAAAAATCCCAAACCTTAGAACTATAGACAGTTATTTTTAAAAGAATAGTGGTAGATGAATAGTACATCTTTCAGCAAGACTTATTGTCTACACTGTTATTTGAAACCTGTCTTTCCTGAGTACTTTTGACATATTATGTCAGTTTAGCTTTAGACAGTGATATTTTTAGGTAGAAACAGGTCTTTTAAATATCTATCTGTCTATCTATATATATATATTATTTGGGATACTATCATATTCTTTTCATAGTAAAACCTTAATAAATTAAAACAGACGGAAAGCCATGTTTTTTCAAACACAATCCCTCATGTTGTGAAGACTACGAATGAAACAAACCCATGTGGTTTGAGGGGATAGTTCTTAATACTTGGAAGTAGTATATGCATTAAAAATACTAGTTATAAAAGACATACATAATATGCATCTCTAAATACATGTAAATGGTACAGTATTGATATGTGTACTACTTTTTATAGAGTAATTTATTTTACTAAGGTAACTCATAAGGTGTTGAAAACCAAAAAAAAAAAAAAACATACACTTTCATGGCCCTCTCTGAGTAAAAGATGTAATTAAAGTCTTTGGAGTGACCTTCCCTTTGTGTCAAATTGTGCTAAAATGTATGTGACAGTTTTTCTTATGGAAACCTCCACATATTGATGATTAAGGAGCAGCTGTCAAAATCACTTACTTAGGTTCACAGGCAGAACTCACAATTCACATGAAGTGCCAAAAATCACAAGCAATATCTAGTTTATCCATTAGGTTACTTTGTCTCATATAATTATTTCACTTTATTGATAGGCATGTTTTTGACTACCAAATTTTAGCTGAGGTTCCAGTTATCACTACTGACTTGAAAGGAAAAATGTTTACTTTTTCTGAGAAAAAATATATAATGTTTTTTAAAGTATGACTTGCATCACCTCATTTTGCTTTCAATATGATCACTATTAAAATCCCCAGAAGCAAGCCCAGAAAAAGAGATATTTTTCTAAGTTTGCACCCACTACACCATATTTCAATCTTCTTCACTTTGTCGGACACAACTTAGCACAAGAGCATTATTTCCATTAAGCTTCCATTTTCAGGGTTCCTAACTTACCTACATAAAATCATTCATAACTTGAAGTGGTTTAAGAAGTCTCATTTTTATGGGTTTTTATTTTATGGCATTAAAAAAAAACCTTTCTGAATTCTAAACTACAGAACTGCTAAAACAAAGACAAAAGCTTGAGAAAAATGTGTTTTAAAGTGTTACAAGTCTCTGTGTAGATGTGAACTCAATAACACTAAAAGCACCTCATACTCTAGCTACCATAGCTACTAAAATAGGGGAACCACACATACTAAAAATACACTTAAGTCTCTTAACATCCTTCCAAATTCCTAAGTAGTTCAACAGCACTTCAAAAATAAAACACCAAGCAAACAAATTTAGGAAATCATGACTTAAGTTAAAAGAGCTTTCAAATAATAATGATTTTCATAACCTTGCTTGCAGTTTTATATGCGTCTAACTATTTTGGCAGTTAAAAAAGAACTCATATGCATACTTGCTTGGCTCCTCACAAGAATCTTTTGCAAATCATACCATCTCTGCAGCTGACCTTTGAACAAAGAAACGGACAAGATGTTTCTTTCTCTTCCTGTACGCATTCATTATAGCTTTGCCAGCTTTTTAAAAATAAATATTTGAAGAAACTGACACCCTCAGCAATACATACCATAAAGTAACCAGCTCAACTGTTTATTGCCCTCAAACACAGACACCAAGGCTGCTGCTGCTCCCCACATCCGTCTGAAATCAAGCTCGAGGCTGGGAGCACCTGGCTGGCAGCTGCAGAGGCCGGCCTGCACCTGGTCCACGCCCCCCTCGACCCGAGCCGACGCCCGGCTCTGCCTGGCCGAAGCGGGGTAACGGCCGAGGGGCAGGCTGGGTCGGGGGCTGCAGGGGGGCAAGCCCGGGTTTGGTG
>NW_008632226.1:0-217 GCF_000691845.1 Merops nubicus
CAGGGAAGGACGTGCAGGGACAGGGGCAGTCCAGGAGCATCACTGCCTCCTTCCATCTGTCCGTTCTGCCTCGCAGCCACCAGCCTCCTGACCCCCAACTCCCTCAGGGAGACAGGAACTGAGGGAGCTGGGGGTGCTGAGCCTGGAGCAAAGGAGGCTCAGGGGAGACCTTCTGGCTCTGCACAGCTCCTGACAGGAGCCTGGAGCCAGGGGGGGG
>NW_008632226.1:291-497 GCF_000691845.1 Merops nubicus
GAAAAATTTCTTCCTCTTGAGGGACAGCCCTGGGCAGCGGTGGAGTCCCCATCCCTGGAGGGCTTTCCAAGGACATTGGGACATGAGTCAGTGGGGACGTGGCCGTGCTGGGGGAACAGTTGGACCGCTGAAAATTCTCCAACGATGCCGTGTTTCCCGGCAGGCAAAGCTGCAGAGGTGCTGTCGTTGGGCAAGGCGCCGGGGCT
>NW_008632227.1:0-10091 GCF_000691845.1 Merops nubicus
GTGGGTGGATCCCATCTTTGTTCAAGTGTGGTGGCTCCCAGGTGACAGGTTTCCTCCACCAAGGAACAACTGCTTTTGTGCACAAATGGGACCCATCCCCAGAAACCAGCCACTGCACCAAAAACATAATTAGCTGCCTAATACTATCCAGAAAACCCCAAAATAATAAAGGGATGAGTGGCAAAAGCCGAAGACTCTTCTCATGTCAAAGGTTTTGAGTTATCAGTGGTCAAATGATATGGTAAAAGTAAAGTTATGGCTTAACTGGCACCATGGTAGATTCAGGCTGGATGTGAGGAAGAAGTTCTTCCCCATGAGAGTGGTGAGACCCTGGCATGGGTTGCCCAGGGAGGTGGGTGAGGCCCCATCCCTGGGGGTCTTTAAGGCCAGGCTGGAGGAGGCTCTGGGCAGCCTGATCTAGTGGGAGGTGTCCCTGCTCATGGCAGAGGGGTTGGAACTGGGTGACCCTTGTGGTCCCTTCCAAACTTGACAGATTCTGTTCTGGTTTAGCAGAGGACTTTAGAGCCCTAATGGCTCAATGGTTGGACTGGATGATCTTAAAGTTCTCTTCCAACCTAAAGGATTCTATGATTCTATATTCCATGTGCAGTTCCACACACCATCCAAAACAGACACTATGATATTCAGTGGTGCCACAGAGGTGAGAAACAGAACCACACTTACTGAGAAATTAAATTGCTTGGATCATATTTAGCTCAAGCTGAGAATCACCATAGTCATCACAAAGGAATGAGGTGAACTCCAGGAATCATGTTCATCTGCTCATTTGGAGATCAGAAAATCCTGAGGTGCTATTCTGCTTCACACTTTCTGATGGAAACCAAATCTATGTCTGTGTCCCAGAGACCTGTGTCATATTAAAGATTTACAGCACAGCATTATAAAAATCTTTTAGTGTGAGCTGATCATCTGACAGCAATATGAAAAAAAAAGATATTGGGACTGCTTGGGATTGTTGGTTTGTGCTACACATCCTTCACACAACAACAGGAGATGGTGTCTGCCATGGAAATCTGACCATCTTAATTAAGGTCAGAAGCAATACATATACAATAACACAACCAGCAGTACACAAAAACTAACTAAAAGCTCTTCTGCACCAAAGCTTACCAAGACTAAATGGTCACTGCTCTGGAGGAAGCATTATTAAATGGTTTGTGAGCTCATTAGAAGACAGGAAACAAAAAACAGGTCTTAAGTATCACTTACAGGATGGAGAAAATAATGGAACATCCCCAGATATGGATGCTGGAATTAGTTTTACTTAGTATCTCCTCCAGTGATCTGGAGAAGCAGGTGTGTAGTGAAATGCCCAAGTTCCCAGACCATACTAGGCTTTAGACGTAGCCAAGTGCTACACCAGTGGAGAGAAGACAGAGAAGGGTTTCACTGACCTGAAAAAAAGCCTAAAGAACCCCCTTCAGGAACTGCTGCTTCAGCACTGCCATGCCTTACCAACGTGGCTGTGTAGGAGAGGACTTCACATGCAGGCAAGGCTTTACTCCTTCATGAGAGAAACCATTATCCATGAGATCATAACAGCAGATGATCCCAGTCCCAGGGGGAATCTTAAACCTCATTTGGCTAACAATCACAAATTGCTCTATTTCAGAGCAAACTTGAGGCTCAAGGAGACCTTGCAGCACGGCTGGATGAAATGTTGTGTTCCATAAATAAAACAGGTTCCAGAAAGAACCACAGTAACATCTCCAGCTTCCAGATTGGATTCAATAACAGATGACAGCTTATGAGGTGTGAGAAAACTGAGTGTTATTACATTCATCATTATTTGTAAAGCGATATTTTTGACTTTCCAAATTTGAAGAGTTGTGAGGCTCTTTTGTCCCTGAGCCACTCAAGGAAGCAAAAATCTAACTCATATTTTTAAAGAATAGTAATTAGAGCTGCTGCCTTTCATCTCAGTTTAAACCTGTTACTTCTGTCCAAAGCCTCCATCATTATTAGATCAGTGTGGTACTGATTGTCTAGTTACTAATACAAGCACACTGATGGACATTTGCAAAGCTGAAGCTTTGAGGTTTGTTGATTAGAATAAATGTAATTGCATTTTAGGAGTAGGATTTAGCACTAGATTAAGACAACCAAATTTTGGTGTCAGAAGTGTTTGAAGTATTCAAGGAATACTTGTAGGTGTCTTGTGCTGCTTTAGAGTACTTATGTACTCTAAGCCATCCTCACAGGGCTAGCATATGACACTGAATTTGCAAGATTTGAATGTTTTTTTGGAACATGAGCTGGGATGTCTCACAAGCATTTAAATTTACACGGGACCTATGCTGAAATGACACAGCACCTCCATTTAGATAACTGAATCTAGATGCACGTGGGTCTAATATAGGATGAAGTAAATTTGAGCTTCAACAGATTGAAAACAATAATTTTTTGAACAACTTCTGTATCACCAACTTTGTTCCTACCATGCTGGTTTATGCAATGAGAACATTTCCTCCACGTTTTCTAATCACTTTGCTTGCATTACACATCTATTTTTAACTGTCTTGTTCTCAAATGGCCAGGCAGAGTCCAAGGTCCCAGCCATTGGATCCACAGCATGTGCCTTCACTGTGAATAGGTCCACGTTGGAGTCCCCAGATAGCTTTAATCACATCAACCACTACACTTCAAACAATTCACAGCAATGTTTTCTTGGCTCCAGGCTGGGTACATGCTTCTCCCAGCTGCTGTTCAGCACTGTGGCCTTCCTCCCACTCTGTGACCACTCTGCAAGTCTGCAAGATCAGGCTGACCAGTAGCAGCTGGCAGTGGACTTAACAGAGCAGAAGGGAGACTGCTGCTAGGATTTAAAGTACATGTTTTACAGCATGCCAGTTCAAGGCAGGAGTCAATTTTATGAGGTTGGGCTGATACAATATGTCTATTCTTGATGCCTGAAGGAACTCAAAAAAAAAACAGTGCCAAATATACAAATTCAAAGCATTTTATCCCATACACACATTTTACTGCTATGTCAGTGTGCCTGACATTCATGCCCTCACCTAACTCTATATCTGGTTCATTTCTCATTCCACAGCCCAGCCCTTTGTGATTATCAATTATAAAAATTGGCTTTTGCAAGGCACCTGGAAAATTATGATCTGGGGCTTTCTTTTTCCAGGAAGGCTAAACTCCACACAGATGCTCTAGCAGCTTGGTCCTTCACCATCAGATGGGAGAGGGATGTTGTGTGACATCCAAGGTCACGAAGCACCTTACAGGCAGCATTCAAAAGGATGTAGGATCAAACACAAACCACTTGCATGAACAGGAGCAGCAGGCACTCAACATTACTCTCTGTTTACTGGGAAAGCCTGGATGTGAAAGTTCATTGTACGTGTGTGTGCACATATGTGTGCAGATACAAACTGCTGGCCCTTCGTGGCAGACTGAAGTCAAATAGCAAGTGAAAAAGAGGACATTAAAATCAACCTGCTCTGAATTCACTTTGGGTTTCTTATATTCGTTTGGATATGTTTTAAAATTGTGTTTTAAATCAGTGAGATTAGTTATGCCCAACAAGCATGAAACCAACCACAGCATTTATTCAGAGTCCAGCACAAATCTGTAACCACGCAGGCCAGGATGTGGTCTGCATGCCTGTGGAGTTTTCACTCTCCTCCTATCTGGGTGGTTCACCTCGATCACCATCAGTGTTTAAAACATCAAGTCACCTCACAGAGACTCTTGGTGACCACAGAAAGCCACAGAAGCCCTATTTCAAGAAGCTGGATCACAGTGCTTGCTTCCTGCCTCCTGACACTTCCTCAGAAACTGGAGCTCAGAGGATTCCCTCTCCTGTTGCTTTTAAAAGAGCTGTTCCTAGGCTGTCCTCACTTTCCCCTTCCTGGACTTGCTGCCATCTATAATTAGTCCACACGTTTGACCTGCAAATGTCTCTCTTTTTTTTTTTTTTTTCTTTTTTTTCTTTTTTGTTAGAAAAGGGATTTCCAGCTGATTTTTTTGATATAATCTTGTTTCTGAGAAGTTACTAAATAATCTTGCCGATTTCTCCAGTGCCTTTGGTTCTCTGAATGTCTCAAAGTAGAGATATAAAAACCAGAGAGAATTAGTGTCCCTGCTTACAAGTCTTTCACCAGCTGAGAGGCTTCTACATCCAGCTCAGCCAGCTCCTGGCTGGGGATCTCTCTCTGTACACCATATACCTCCACATCAGACTCTGAAATATTTTGAAGGTTTAGACACTTCATCCATTACATGGACCAAACTCATCCAGAGCTCAGGTGAAGAAGTCCTCAGGCTGACTTCTATAAGCAAACAAATTTCCAGTATGTTCTGTACTAGGAGCCTAGCTCTTGGTTTTGCTGCTCAGCTGAGACTTTGGGAGCTGACTGCCACAAATTCAGGCAGTTGTGTAAATTAAAGGCACTCTAATGTAGTACCTGTGGGGGTTCACACAGCTAGAAATTTATTCCAAGATAATCAGCATGCTTCTCCATCTCAAAAAAATGCTTGAAAAACATATGACAAACCTTGTAACCTTTAAAGCAGCTGTAAGTTTTGTCCAGATTAGGCAAAGTCAGTGAAACCACCCTAAGTGACACCATTGACCTTTAGATTGGACTACCTCCAAAAGTTTTCAAGTAATTTGAGAGCTTTGGGTAGCTTTAAGAGAATGATATACCATGGAAGTGCAGTAAAGCAAGCTGGGAGGAATTGGGAAAGTGAGAAGGCTTCTGACATTTTTTGACTATGTGCTAGAGGCTTGGCATAGTACTCAGCTGTAATAGGGAATGCCTCAGGAGAAGATGGTAGCATTTACCCTGAAAAGCAACTTAAAAGGTATTAGCATCATTACTACCACATCTCTGAGCTCAGAGGCCTTCTCTCTGCCCCAGGAGAAGCAAAGGTATTTCATCAGCATGGGTTTATTCTTGTAAGCTGTCACATGTCTCTGTAAGAAACTTGTTTAAAATGGAAACAACAGTGGACATGAAGCAGGTGTCTCAGTTCTGGTAAGATGTTTATTGTCCCAGCTCACCTTATCTGATGACACTTCTTGAATAAATGCCATAACTGTGTGAAGGTTTGCTATATCCCAAATATGTCTAGGTAATGCATGCATATTGTAAGCTTTCTTCTTTCCATAAAAACCTAAGTAGTAATTTCTTTATAATTTAATGAAGCATCATTGAATGGGTGACTTGTGCAGCCAAGTGTGCAAACACTTCTGTGTTGCTATTACAGAAACAGGAGTCAAGGATGTGTGTGGATCAAACTTTTCCTTGACCAGGTTTCATTTTACCAGGTTCTCCTGTGAATCCAGCAGTCTCACACCAAACACATCCCTCAAGCACCTGCTAATCTCTAGAATGAAACATCCAGGGTCGGTAGTAGGGGTCTCAGGGCCACCACTCACTCCTGTGGCCTGGTCTGATTCCCTCCCTGCCCAGCCTCTCACCCATGGTGCTGCTGCCAGGAACACCATCCCTTGCCCTCCAACTTCCAACTGGGTGAAAGGGAAAGCTCCAGGCACAACCTGCCTCCTGCCTGGGCAGCACTTAGCACAGACACAGGCCAGACCTGTCAACGAAACACTACACAAATGCTCATTAGCAGCTGAAAGCCCATGCTCAAAAGCCCCTAAATCCAGCTTCTCCAGCAGAGAGTCACAGTCCACTCTAGTGGCTGGCTGACTCTGGGGAGACCTCACCAGCATTTTAAAAAGGCCAAAGGTCAGGTCCACCTTGGTGTATGTAACACAGTGAAATCAAGGTACACACTCACACATACATTGTATAGAAATAGGTACTAAAAGGCATTTGCCAAAAGTTTTGAGTTATGAATGTGAATGTTACAGGACTGAAGGATGAGCTTTTTAGGATCACTCACAGCATTTAACACATTTATGCACGTGTGTATACTTAAATGCACTTATTCATTTCTTAGCACCATTCACTCTGTCTTGGTTTGTCCCTCAGCAACCTACTAGATCGCTTGCCCTTTTTATTTAAGCATTTGCTGTTCACAGAAAGACATGAGGCAGAAAGAGCTCAGAAGAGATAAACAGCATATCCCCAGACCCCTGTCACTTTGTGAAGAGGAAGAGCACCCCAGTAATAGGATGTAGGTTTCTACAGCAAAAACACCAGGGGAACTCCCAGTACCTCTCAGTAAATCCCAGCCGTTTTCTAGCCAAAAGCTAAAAATGACCTGATGAGCCAGTGGCACCTTTAGTAAGGGAAAGTGCAACGAGGGTGCCTTGACGTGGCCCACACAGCATATTTTAAGCATATGTTTGTGTATCTTGTGAAAGCCATGCCAGGGAAACTCATCAGGCTGGATTTCTATGACCCCTCTGGTTGCCACAGGTATGCAGCCACCGAAACAGCCGATGATGACACATCACAGCAAGTTTTCTGGCATGTCTCTCTGCAAGTGCTTTTCAGGTAAAAAAAAAAACACATAAAGAAATGAGATAAGAACACATAGACACTTGTTCACTTGTTGAGAAAAGACAAGAAAAAGAAAGAAACTTAACTGGAAAATCAAAGTAAAAGAAAGAAAATTGTGTTTGTGTAGTGACTTTGTGTCAAAATAAACAGTTTAGAAGGTGGATGACACCTAGCAATTAGAAAAAAAGTGCCACTGTTTTCTGTTTCTGTTTGATTGCATGCAAATGGATTTCGTGCCTTGCTCTCCTGGGAGGTTGCTGCAATTCATGTTATTTGTGAGATATATGCTTTTAATAGCACCTAATGAGATACTGTCTGCAGAATCCTCCTCCGTCTCCGACACGTGATCCAGGGCTCACATCTATAGTATTACATACCAAAAATAGCTCACAGCTACTACCCACGTTCTGAATACAACACACAAAGGAGCACAATAGAGCAGGCAGACAGAAGTAGAAATCGTGGGTGATGCCTTTGTATACTAGGGAGAAATGTTTCTATTTAGAAACAGATGAGTGTTTTAAACAGAGTACTATTCAGGGTGATTTGAAAAGTCAAAATGCACCAGCAAAAAAGAATTATTGTAATTCAGACTTCTGCAAATGCATCGACATTGTCTTTCCTTACATGTTCTCATCCTATTTTTAGCCAGATTCATATCTTATTTAGTACTTGCAGGTTGAATGGGATAGAGACAGGTGGCAAAAAATGATTTTCCAAAATGGTTGTAAGCTTTCAAAGAAACACAATCTCTTTTTGGACTGAGGTGAATCTTCACATTTTTAATAAGGCTAACGACTGTGGGGGGGTGTTAATACAAAACCTAACCCCTTCAATTCATACAAGAGAGTGAGGCATTTTCACCAGCTCTGAAAGGAACAGAACATTGTACCCCACGAAGCTGTTAGAGTGGATGAATGGTGAAGGTCAGAAGTGCAGTCATATGGTCAAGTGTATGTTTCTAGTGATCACTACTTCTCAGTCAGTTTAGCCAGGGCTCACGCTCCCTCTGGGCTGGCCTCAGTCTTGTCTTCTCCACATCCCTGTCTCTGAGGTTTGCTCCTATTTCCACCCCCGCCTCCCCAAGCCAGGCCCACTCCCCCTGCCCTGGACTGCTCATATAGCCTGGTTTCCCTCCCACCCACCTCCCATCATTCTCCCTACCCACAGGTCTTGATTCTGAAAATTCAGATTTCTCACTCTCCTTCCACTCCTCAGCAATTCACAACACCCTTGCCCCTGCCACCTCAGTCCCTTGCCTTCATGTCCCTGCCTAGCCCATCTCAAAGGTCCCCCTATCACCAAGATATCACCAACAAGGATATAACCCTATCCTTGTTGGCTCTGCCTCCCCTGCTCTCCCTCTCTCCAACCATAGCTTGGACTTTCCCAGTCCTTGTCCACAGTTCCTTTGCTTTCTTCACGATCCAGCAGCCCCTAGACCACTCATTATTTCCTTCTTTATTTTACAGTCCCAGCTACTTTATCAAACAAGTCCCAGGTAATGTGGTCAAACAATCCAGTCATCATAGCAAATTCTAGGCAAGGTTTTTTAAGTGCCAAGGAAAGCCACGGGAAGAATGTCAAACAATAAAAAGCTCCAACAGAGAGGGAAGCCAGGCAGTGAGCAGTCCAGGGCAGGGGGGTGGACCTAGTAGAGACTTTGTTTAGCTCATTTAATTTTTTTTAGGAGAGAGCTTTATATGTCTCGGAGCAGCATGCCAAAGAAACTCCTAGGAACAGGAATCACTTCTCTCTGCTGTCCTGGAGTAGAGTTGTGGAAGAATGAGTCATTTTGCAGATCAAAAGGTCTGGGAATTGTTCTTGTTTACAAGAGACGTGGATTCAAGATCTAAGCTGAAAACACACTGATTACACAGGAGATCAAAGTAAGAACATCAAATGCATCTGACCCAGATGTAACATGGCCACAAGGGCCTTTATGGTTTTGTCATGTTATGCCAAACCATATTTCCATTTAAAAACAAACAGCACCTTATCTGAATAGGATGGGACATCACAGACAAAAGCAAGTTTCACCGTTTTGCTTTGACAAAATAATATATGTCGTTTTCAGGTTTTCATTTCTTTATCCAGGTGCTTGAATGCAGAACATCTGTTGCTTTCATCCCCAATTCCCAAATGATCCACTGCCAAGCCATTAAGGATGGAAGTTTTACAGATGCCATGTGCTCCTAGTTCAAGCATATGTCATTTCACTATTGTTCCTGAACTGCTTTGGCCCCTCAGGAAGACCTGAAGGGAACTATGAATAGAGAGCAAACAAACATGCTCTGCAAAGCTCCACTGGCTACCAGCACTGTTGAGTCACCTTCATATTGCAGGAGGACTGAAAGGAAGATGTCTCTGGGGAATCAAATCACAAATTCATTCCACCACCTAGGAGAACAAGCGCCTACATCTTCACTTCAGGCCAGTGCTACAGCAATGCAGCAGGGTGGGCAACTGTGGGTTTTGAGGAGATGTTAAAACCAGATTTTTGTAACATTAATACTTATTTAACTATGCACGCTGCAGAGCAAGTGCTGACAACATAAATGTCAATCCCAGGATGTTGTAATTGAATCTGAAGGGAAGGTCAAGAAGTGCAAAAGGATAATATACTTACTGTTATCTGAATTGCTAACAGTGCTTTTTTTAATGATCAGTTAGGAACTATTGTGCAGCAAACCATTATATACATGCTGTAGATAGGACACAGACTTCACAGAGATAATTTCTCTAGTGTCTGAAAGCCTCACCCCATAAACTGATGTAACTTTGCTGAAGTGTTGCCAGCTGAGTATCTGGCCAATTACAATGACATTTTCTTTCTGTTTTTCTTTTACTTCTTTCATTCCATTAAGTTTATTAAAATAACAAAAGATAAAGGGTCTAAGTAATGATGTCTTGATATTTGGAGACACAGTAGCTTCTACTATTAGTGTAACCATTAGTTGCAGTTTTAGGAGCACACTAGTAAAGATATCTATTTTATATAAAGCAAAGGCTGTATATGATGTGAAATAATGGAACCTGGCATTTCTGAAAAAAAAAATGTCAGGACTGGATTGGTAAAGGCAGTAGTGGTAATGACAGCTATGTATTCAATGCCTGAAAATGCTCTTCACAGTGGTTTAAAGGATGTGAGGAGAGTAAAGTTTCAAAACACCTCAGTGTTGGTCAGCAACAGAGGAGACCACACAGAACGAATCTGCTGGCCAGAGGTATAAATTACTCAGTAAGTACACAGATGAAGTCAACATGAACTGACAGAGCACTCACAGGGTAAAACACCATTTAACATCAGTGCTAAATTTGTACCTAAGCAGGAGATCACAAGAAATGGAAGCTTTTGTAAGAGTAGCTTTCATTACCTCCTCAGCTGGAGTGACAATAAAATGTATTTTGTGCTCTTCGCTGAGAACTTGTGGCAGTTTTCATCTTAGATTCCAAACTAAACCCAGCATAATTTATGTAATGCCTGGAAAGAACCTTAAAGCTTCATAAAATTCTACAGCACAGATAATCTGAGGCCAGGTTTCTCGTAGGTTTACCATCTAGAAGGCTGAGCTACACAACAGGCAGTGAACACAGCTGCTTGGATTTCAAGTGAAGAAGGGGATGGGCCCTTTCCCT
>NW_008632227.1:10122-19455 GCF_000691845.1 Merops nubicus
GCTCTGGGTGGCTGTGCTTGTCATGGGCCATCTTCAGGACTTGCTGCCTTCACTGCTCTGGGCTTTGTACATCGTGGCACTCTCTTTTTTTGGGGAGGAAGTGCAAACAGGTGGTTTCAGTTACTTTTGTGGCTTATGTTTGATGAATTGGTATATTCTGCAATAACCTAATTGTCTTCTGGATGCTTTCCTTTCTGTTTCTTTTTTTCTTTTTAAAGGAACATGTGGAAAGTATGGGGTGAGATGAACACAGACAGCATTTTTCCAGGATAGTTTAATTACTCTGAAGTGTAAGAGAACTGCTTCCATAGTGGGGAGCGTGGGGGAAACAGTGATTACTTTTCTGTTTCCATCACTGTAAGCCCAAGATAAAGTCAAAGTGACTCCTACAGCAGTTTAGAACAGCACATAGCTTACTTCAAACTTAGCAGGCTGGGACCTGCTCCTAAGAGCTATGGTTTTAATTAGGGAACAAATTTCTCCTGCTGCTAAAATCTGACTGAGACCTTAGAGCACTGAAAATGAATGAGGAAAAAACAGAAACCTGTCTGCCAGTGTTTTAAAGAGGGCTGCTGCAAGGAAAATACCTTTTGTGCTGTACTAAATCCATTTTGGTGGCTGCTATGCCAAGGGAATCCCTGGCTGCCCTGATGGGTAAATCAACACCTACTTAGCCTGGAGCTAAGCATAACCCAGACCATGAGAACTGCCTAGAGCTTCTGAATCTGAAGGTTTTGTTTTTGAATGAAGATCCCAAACATTCAGATGAAGGTTTCTCAAACTTTGATGCTGCCTACAGACAAAGCTGACCTGGGGTCCCCATACTCCTGCTCTGAAGTGAGCCCACAGCTGACCAGGTGGGTCAGTGCCAGACCTGAGTGCTGATCCAGAGCCAACACTGAGAAGCCCCTGAGCACATCATGCCCAGCACCTCTTGAGTTTTTTAAGCAGCCCTGTCAGCAAGAGAAGCTCCACATGGACAGCTGACCACACAGTGCACCCTCAATCCTGTAAACTATATATGACATAAACACTTGAAAAGTTCTTTTGCAGAGATTTGATAGAGGAGCAAAGAAGTCCTAAGTAGCCAGCCCTAAAACTTATCATTGCTGGACAGGATAAATTTCATACACACACAGAAAATTCATGATTACTTTTGGAAATAGAGGAGCAAAGAAGTCCTAAGTAGCCAGCCCTAAAACCTATCATTGCTGGACACGATAAATTTCATACACACAAAGCTAGGCACACAGAAAATTCATGATTACTTTTGGAAGACTTGAAAAAAATCAGCAGGAGTTATCAAAAATACCAGATAATTTAATTGCAACATACAGGCCTGGTCTTGATTGGTACCTAAGGCACCTGATGACTTACTATAAAATGTCCCCTGTAATTACATTTTCTGTCGTTTTTAGAGAAACTATAAAATTGATACTGAAAGCAGACTTTCACAGACAATTATTACAATTGATAATTGAATAGCAAGTCATTTAATTAATAATAATGGATAATTAGGTCGAGAAATATAATCTACTGAACTGGTAGATACACTGAACCAACATAACAATAGAACCTTACATTGTTAATATAAATCTTTGCATGAGAAGCTTTGTTCTAGAGAAATGACACACTATTTATTAGTAACATATTGTAGCACTAAAACTACTATACAACTGATGGGATTTGGGAATAATTATCATTGCTCTGTCCCATCATGCTGCTGCAGGCATAAATTCTTACCAATGTGATAAAATAAGATTATATTAATTGATACTAATATGATCATAAATCATGTCTGCCTTGTTGCCTGAGGGCTGCTCAGGCTGCTAGAACTATTTCCAATAAAAAAATGACACATTTTTCTGTCCTTTTCTGTGGTGAAACTGCAATGCAGATCTGCTTTGAAAAATATATGCTGATTCTGAAGTCTCAGTGCTTTTGTATCCAAGCTTCATTCGTCCACTTAGTCTCTGATAATCTGCATTCAAAGTGCTGCAGTAGTCCACAGCCAGACTTGATTTCCATCATTGCATACCCATTACAATGACATTTCTTCTAATTCAAGCCAAATTAAGCCTCCCTGCAAGACAAAAGACTATAAATTTCTAAAATGGGAGGGATTTTGTTTGCTGAGTGCTACTTACTTTGTTTTCTCAGCTTCATTGGGGATATAATAGTTTGATTTTGCATTAAACCACTGACACATCCAAAACAGTAAATCATCATGAAGATAACATCATTTTATCCACTGATGGGCATCAGCCTTTTTGTTAAAAAAATATTATCTATATTTTACTTGGACAGTCATTTCATAAATATTTTTATTTGCAATTTTACTCAGCAGACTACCAGGCTTTGGTTAAGGTGTATAAACATGCTGTCAGCCCTGCTCAGGACTGCTTAACCCTTAATGAAAGTCTACAGTCATAATAAACAGCTCGTAACATCTCTGTGAAGCACCTAATGTGGCTTGGCACTGAACCAGAAGATCTTCAGCCACCCCAGCCTGGCGCTTTGGGAGAATGTTTTTCAGAGGCATTTTGGCACCTGCAGGCCCAGAGATGAAGTTACTGATATCATCCAAATGCCTGCTGCCACTCACACTCAGTCCTCATTTGCAAGAACTTCCCATGTGAGGATTTGGCTTATGAAATACTTTGCTTTTTCTTACAGGTGGGCAAGTAAAACTTTCTGCTATTCAACAGTTAATATCTCTTCCTTCATTTAACCCCTATTCTTGCTTTTTTTTTTTTGAGTTTGAGATTTTTCTCCATGAGACGACCAGACTAAAGAAAGTTTTCTCTGTTATCCTGTTCTCTAATACTCTAAATCAAGTAGTCAGGTGAAATCTATTTATCTTCTTTCTTTATGAGCTTTTGTTCCTTTCTGAAAGCTCATTCACTCCAAAACAGAAGAGTCCCCAACAACTCAAGTATTCTCCTTGCCACAGCAAGGAGCAACATTGGCAGACAGGTTTCTATTTTTTCCTCATTCATTTTCAGGGCTCTAAGGTCTCAGTCATGGTCCAGTTAAGAGCTGGGGGCAAATCTCCCACTGATCACAGCAATGGTCACACCTCACTTGCAGTGGTACCCCAAAATCAGGGTTGGCTGCACAATTTAGGCTAGTTATGAGCCGACTACTCCCGTCCCTTCTCCAGTGTTGCATCTCTGGGAATCATCTGGGATTCTGACGGTGAGGAAAAGCAGCTGATAGATCTCTTTAGATGCCAACAGAAGTGAGGTAAGCTGAGACTGAGAGTGAAAATAAATATAAGCAGTGAGCAAAGGCCTTTAGACAGCTGTGGTCTGAGGAAGGAGAGAGGCTGCAGATGAAAGCAAGGAGGGAGGGAGTGGGGAGGAATGCGGCAGGTGAGGAATGGAGGGGTGGAGGAAGCCAAAGAGTCAGCCAGGAAAAAATTATTCTCAGCATTGCTTAATCAGTATCACCAGCCATCTCCAAAATCCAGTTGGTGTTGGAAAGCATTCTTCAACTTCTCTCCTACCTGCTTGTGTGCACAACTCTACTTATTAGCTAAATGTTTGTACATAACTTTGAAGCTGAAGAAGGCCATACAAGTACAACAACTTAAACTGCACTTGCAGGTGGTAAATAATAAAAATCCCTTTTGTCCAGTTTCAGTCATTTCCATACAGTAGAGATTCTGAAAATCAGTTTCTACTTTAAACAGGAATCACTCTATCTAAGAGTTTTTATGCTGGAAAATACGTTGTGGTTCCTGCTAGCAGAAACAAGTATTCTACAAAATCATTCATCATTTGTCACCAGGAGATACATCACTCCCTGTGAAAGAATGAGAGGTTTAAGAAGTTTCATGAAGTTTCCTATTTCTTGACACATGTTCTAAAAAGAAAAATTGTTTTTTTTCTAAGAGGAACAGTTTCTCATGCTGTTAATGCTGTCCCCTAAAAAGTTTTGCTTTTATTAGAACTCATACTTTTTAGGCAAAGTTCCAAAGTTTCCACTTGGAAAAGAGAAGGAGTGGGGAAAGAAAGTATTTGTCACGTTGCATTTTGTCATTTTCTCTGTACATTGATTCAATCATTATTGTGGGAATGAAGCAAAGTGCTGACTCCATGAATTAGAGGCTGTGTAACTTCCATTTGTGACCATACTACCAATCCTTGCATAATCAAAAGCAACTTTTTCTCCATGCCTGTATTTTGCTTGAGTTCTTGCCAAAAATGCAGCTGCCTGTCCTTACAAAATCTACATTAATTAAAGCCTGGAGTGATTTCATCATTTTGGACACTTCTCATTAGGGCATTTGAGTGCTTTTCCCACTTCTGTGGTGACATGAATTTCACAGAAGCACCAAAAGCACACAAAATGGTTTTGGTCCCTGTATTCACTAGAGATTTCAGTTTGCATCAAATGCCACCATATTCATCCAAAGCCCAGGCTGCCATGAGCCTCTCAGCTTCTCCAGAGCAAGTTAAAAAAAACCCATGAAGATGCTCTGAAAAACAGTGACTACAGGTGGCCTCTAAGCCCACTAAATTTCCTCATTATGGTCAAAGCTTTCCACTCCTGAGTCTGGCCTCCAAAATCAACGTGAGGCACTGGAGTAATTTCATCCTCTATATTAAGAAAGAATCCTTCCTACCTCATGCTGGGATAACACTCCTCAAGACAGCCTATCAAGTACAGGACTATCCAAAGAATAAAGTTTAGTGAAGCAAATGATCCAAAAATCACACAGGTAATTTATAGCAATGCTAGACCTAGAACTCAGAAATCTCCTCCCTGCCAGCCTTCCACTAGACTGTCCTTTCCTGAAAAAAAATCTGAACCTCCTGAGCTTTCAAAAAGGTACCTCAAAGGTGTTCCTGGAAAAACTCAGAGCAATCTTTGCTACCTTGCTGGATGCAACTCATTGACACCTTGGTGTGCTACCAAGAATGTGAACAAGTCTATAAGAATACATAAGAATGTGTGCTATTACACACATCATAATTCATCAGTCCCCTGTCCTGGCTGACAGTTGTAAATCAAAAAGCTTTGGAGCTGTGTTCCACAGCTCTTCATGTGGAAGAACCAATGCAAAATGTTGTGTGCCATTGGAATGACTTCTGTGGCAAGGGCTTGCTCATTCCACTACACTGGCTTCATATTCACCATATATTCAGGGTTATTCTAGTTTTCAGATGATTCTATTTTGCTCTACGTGTTATCAAATCTATTTTTTCCTATAGTCCCATTGGTTTTAAAAAGGCATTGCTGAGGTGAAGCTCACCTAGTTTGGATGCTTTGGTAAAAAACTTATGCCTACTGCTTATTTATAGAGGACAACAGCATTAGAAGAAGAGAGATTTGCAATGACAAAGCTCACCAGTGGCTGATTCCCACAACTGCTTATTCTCCCATCATCTCCTCCTTCAAACTACTACTAGGAATTGTAAGGGTTTTATTGCTTTCCTGGGATCTTAAATACAACTGCCAAGGTTAGTTTGCAGGATTACAATTTTTTATCTCTTTCTCGACAGTTGCAAACACAAGGACTCAGAATAAGAAGTATAGCACATCCATTCTTTCACTGGCCAACTCAGAAGGCCACGATCCTGTGGTAAAACCCCTCTTTACCCCTGAAAACACTGAAACTTTGTCACAGCATGAGTATTTCCTGGAATCATTTTTAAGTTCAAAAATAAACATATTTCCCATGGAAGTTTATTCAACTGCTAGTCGAAGAACATCAACTCATATAGTTGCCTCTTTCCAGCACTGTGCTTCTAACTCATGTAAACATTGTGTTCTTACTTCACATTTTGTGAAGTCCAAATATTATTACAATAAAGAACTCAAGCCAGTAGGTAGCATGTGATGACTTCCCTGGTAAATATCATACTACTTTCAGAATAATAGCAGATAACTCTTTGAGAAGTACCACACATTCTTGTTTAGAGAAGTCTATGGAAACTGGCAGCTTTTTAAATCGCTGTTAACGGACACGTAAGTTCTCAAGATTTGGAACACATGCTCTGATACAGCTAAAGTCAACAACCATGGATGTTTCCTGTGGAAGAGTGAGATGTAGAACAGGGGTCAACATCTTTTCAAGTGCAGTGTGCCAGTTGTGTTTGCCAAACAGAAGCTATGTGCGCTGGAGGGAGCTCAGTGGGAGTTCGGAGATACGGCCTCTGAAAGGGGTGATGCAGACAATTTATCCTCTGTGAGGCAGGGATGCCCGAGTCCTGAACTCAGAAAGAGCTGGGAGAGCCACCAAATGTCTTGTCAGGACTCAGGGGCCTCTGCTTTTTATACCCAAGTGAGACTCAGGATCTGCCTCTCCCCTACCTTTGACATGTGCGCTCTCTGTTGCTCACCCTTGCCATGGATTGAAGCATTTCAGTCACCAAGCAGCCCTGTCTCTCTTCAGTAGCACAATGTACTCCTTGAACCCTCCAGGCCAGTCCTGAATCCTCTCACATGTGTTAATTGTAACTGCACCAGTCACACTGAAGACAATTATTCATAACCTTAAAATGAAGTGTGTATGTTACTGTTTGAGAGGCATGAAGCACATATCCGTGCTGACCTACTTGGTCCAGAAAATTGTTTAAACCTCTGCTTAAATCTTAGGAAGAAGACTGTGTATGCTTGGCTTTGAGTTCTTGCTACTTAGGCTTTATACCCTTTCCAGAATAAAGATGTACACGTGTATATTTGCATGGTTTACTTTCTTCTGAAGAGTGCCTAAATAAGGTGGAATAAAACCCACGTGTACATATACAAAGTATAAACACAAGGATTTTACATTTCAAGCAATCTGTATTCATCATGCCAAACTGAAATGATATTTCTGATTATATATTTGGCATTTCTATCATAGCGTTTCAATAGTCTTCATATAGTGACAAAGGAGAGTTAAAAAAAATGAATATTGCATACTTAAAGTGGTGATGGTTCCAAAAAATAAAAGAGCTCTAATGAGCAGAAGTCTAACCTCATCTTTCCTCAGGAAACAAGAATGCTACCTGTCTGGTCTATACATATTTCAGAACATAATCCCCTCCTTGCAAACATCTTATTTTTATATAACTATCAAATCATAAAAAATGAAATAAAAGTGGAAATACACTAGATTGTATTTCCAATTCCAATGTATTATCAAATCATAAAAAATGAAATAAAAGTGGAAATACACTAGATTGTGACCCACACAAAATCATACATTTTTACTGCCCTTGTACATTTCTATAAGGTTTTGGAAAAATATAAGTAGAATTTAACTGACTGTAGTGTCAAGTCAAGGGTCTTGTGAAAAACACTTCTGCTGCATCTAACGAGTCATCAGCTTTCATCAAACTCTTCTGGTTCAGGTGGTGCCAGGTGGCAAACTGATCATAAAAGTGGTTCCATGAGTCTCAGTGCTCTGGCAATCCTGGGAGCTCCAGATGTGCCAGCAAGAATCCTGAAGAGATTCCAGGTGTTTCTGGCTACCTCTTTGCTCTGCTTCTGATCTGCAGAAAACATGCAGCTGTAGGCAATACGAACAACTGGTGATAGAGCTGACTGGCAGAGGGAAAGACTGAAAACAGTTGTGGTTTAAAGAAACTGCATTTGTGTAGATGAGTAATGACATAGATATTTCTGGGGTTTAGAGAAAGATTACAAGCCTTTAAAAAAAAAAAGGTCCTACTTATAATGGGGTTTACATCATCCTGTCAAGTATGGTGATGTGTACATTTGTGCCTTGTACTCTATCACATCATACAAGAGGTATGTAAGCTATGTAAGCAAGGTTATTTTTCTTTTTGAAGTATTATTTTTCAAAGAAAAGATAAAACTCTGTTCCCCTGTTATTTGCTGAATAGATTAGGAATCCATAACCTAATTTTGTAGTTTTCCTCCTAGCAACTTTATGTACAAATCTGTAATCCACAAACCTACAAACTTTTAGGCTTTGCACAGGCAATTCATTCTATTAAAGGCAGTGGAGCTGTGGCTTTGAATCACAATGAACTGTAAATATAGGAATTCACAGAAAATTGGGATCTACCCAAGAGGGAGGAATGGACTGACACGAGCCTTACAAAACTCAGTCAGGAGAAACCCAAATTCCTCCATTTGTTAAGGAAGAGTCCCCTTGCAATGATTCAGGCTAGGGACTGACAGCTGGAGAAGAGCTCTGTGAAGAAAGCCCTGGGAGTCCTGGTAGGCAGCAAGAGGAGCAGGAGCCCAGCAGCACTGTGACAGCAGAGTCACCAGCCTCCCGGGCTGCACTAGCAGAAGATGGAGGACTCACAGCAGTGCATGGCAGGAGGTCTAAGTTGGAACAAGACAGGTTCAGCCTGAATATACAGAAAAACATTTTGACTGTGAGGACAGTTGCCAGAAGAGGTTGTGCCGCCTCCATCCTTCAGGGTTTTCAAGAGTTTTCAAGGCAGCTACTCAAACCTCAGGGCTGACCCTGCTTCAGCAGAAGGTGAGATGACAGACATCCTGAAGTCCTTTCCAACCTGACTTTTCCTGTTTCTAAGATCATATAAAATAGCACGACTGAGAAGATCTCTGTTGCTTGTGCTTTCGGAAACAACGCAGCGTAAAAGATTTATTCAGAGAATTATACGACCTATTAATCCATTTTACTTAAGTGCAATCGTGCAACCAGGCCCCTATCATTAAAGAAATCACATTTTTGGCCCCTCCCCGCGGTCCAGTAACCGTGTTTGAGACGGTGTCCTCCTGAAGCAGCCAACACAACTCCTTGGAAGCTTAAGAGTACCCTCTGCTGGCTCCACAGGGAAGCTGTGAAACGCTGCAGCCCAAGCTCCCCGAAGGGCCTGGCAGAGCCAGAGGCCTTTCCCAGCACAGCCCAGCCGTGCATCTGCACGGGGCACACAGCTGTGCAGGAACATTTATCATCTACAAAGAGAATGCCTCGAGCAACATCACACCACGTCTGCCACAGAGCTCTCTTCCCCAAGCAACTGGAATTCCAGAGCTGTCATCCCATTAGGACGCCTGTCTTGTTAAAGAGCCTTGTCAAACGCCATCTGTGTGAAGAGCTTCAACATAAAATAAAACTTATTCTGGGGACACTCTGTCTGTTTTGAATGTGAACAGTGTGCAATGAATTGCTAACAGAATTATGTCCTAAAAGACAGAACAGCTTGTATCTTAATGACTCATCTTTCTCCCTAGCGAGCTCATGGGATGAGTATCCACCTTCTACAGCTCATGCTGCAGACAAATTTCTTTTTGTAAAGTTGACATCAGGTAGGAGGAACTTCTTATAATCACTATATTATAATGTATAATAAAAAAAGACAGTTGTGAAGTACCTGGACAGGCTGGAGAGCTGGG
>NW_008632228.1:0-11463 GCF_000691845.1 Merops nubicus
ACCTAAAGGATTCTATGATTCTAGGCTTAGAAAGGCTTGCGAAGGGCTCTGTGCATGGCCTTCTACATGCCCATTCACTCTGGTACTGATGGCTCCAGCTTTAGGGATGGGGGGGCAGTTCTGAGCCTGAGTGTAGCCTACTATGTATGTTTGGAATTGCTTCTGCTTTTTGGGTGGTCTAGGAGTGTTAGAAGAGTTTCCAACGCATCTAAGTAGCTGTAGTAAACTTAGGATGGATCCAGCTTGTTTAACCAACTCTAATCCAGCAGGGTTGTTTAGAGCAGCTGTGGTGCCTGCACTCTCCTCTGTGGTGTGTGTTGAACTTGTGTAATGGACTGTATCCATTCATCTGCTGGATATGTGCGTGCCATCTGGTGCTCTGCAGTCTCTCACAGGTGTTTCTTTAGTGTGAAGATTCTAGCAAGGGTGGGACTAATTCCTCTTTCTTGAGAGGGCTCAATTAGAAAGTATTTTCCATTACATGGCAACCAAAAAACATGAAGGAGAAAACATGTAACTGTTTTGCTTTATGATCTGTAAATTAGCTATATCAGAATGGGAAAAGGCATTAAACTTGCAGTTGAGACATTATTGACACTTGGAGAAAATACAACATTTCAATTAATGTGTATTTTTCTTCTAAATAGATATTGAAGCTACTTCATTTCAGGAAAAAAGTATACTAGAAATTCTGTTGTTTACTTCCCTAGGATGTTGATGCTACAAACCCAAATTATGAAATTATGTGTATGATAAGAGATTTCAGGGGAAGTTTGGATTATAGACCACTAACAACTGCAGATCCTGTAAGTACTCCATCAACATGGAAATTTTTTATCCTTCTGTGTTTTTGCTGTGTTTTCAGTTTTTTCCATGTATACTTCTGTCTGTAGACATGAAAAATAATTAGTTCAATATATATTGGTATTCATTATAAGGTGGATTTATTTTTTCAGTAATTTTATGATATTGAAATTAGTAAATATTGAAAGTCCTTGGTGGCTAAATTTTTGTCATGCCATTTAAATATCTTTTTACTATAAAATAATACGAATATGTACAACATAGTCACTCAGCCTCTGTATTGTAAATTTTCCTGGGATTCTAGGAGATTAAGCTTCTCTGAAAAAAAAAACAACCAAACACTAGTATGAAGATTAATATTTGAACTTTAAAGGTGACGTGAGCCTTTGGTTTGCAGGGAAGTCAGAAGAGCAGAATCCTTAAATGATGAAGATTATCAGACCTCTGTGGAAATCGGAGATTGTGACGATTTCTGCCAATAGCATATCTACCCTTTTAGAACTGGGTTTGCTTGCCATATTCCAAGATGTACCCGATACTCTGCAGGATTAGATTACTGTTTGCAGGGAGTTTTGTTAATGTATATGGCTCTTCCTTGGCTATTGTGCAGACACAGGGGCCTTTTACATGTTCAGATGACTTACTATCTTGGAATTGCTCTTTGTTTATATGATTGGTGAATTAATTCAAAAGAGCAGTAAAGTAAAATATTGTATAACTAGAATTGGGGTTCACTGAAAGATTGTTTGCTTTGCAGATTGATGAGCACAGGATATGTGTTTGTGTACGAAAACGACCACTCAATAAAAAAGGTATGGCCATTGAAGATTTTGCTGAATTTTTTTCTCTGAACATATGCTTCTGATAGTAATACTAGTTGTGTTAATGAGACCTGGAATTACTAATAAAGTGTGAAACTCTTATACTAAACAATATAAGAAAATTCTTACACTTGTCATAACTTGGAGAGATGGGGATGAAAGTAGTTCAACTGGCCATTTTATGGACTGGGAGTTAAGGTGCAGAGAGACTGCGAATTCTTTCCAAGGTCATCTAGGATGTCTTGAGTTAATCTGGGAATTACTTCTGCTGTAATTCCTGCAGTATTCTTATATTGCATTAGGATCACCATTCTTTTAAACTATCGTTCAAATGATCTCCTGGGCAGAGAGCTACCTGGTGAGAACTTTCATACACATTTTTTGAACATGTATTCTCATACTTTCAAGTGGTTTTGAATCGGGGCTCAAGAGAGCAATTCAAGTGCCTAAATGATGTCTTATGACATCTGAGGTGCCCAAATGTGTCCAAGACATCCTCATAAGGCTAGTGGATTACAGACAAACCAGAGACTTATATCCCCCGGAGCTGCTGATCAGAGCTGAGCAAGATAACCTTGGAGTATGAAACACCACTAAACCACTATTAGATACTGGAATGACTCCCCGGAGGCTTTTTTGCATGTGATTAGTATCACAGCTTTTTTTTCTAACTGTCTGCTCATCAGACTGGAGCCTGTACTGTGAAAAAAACCAAAAAGGTTCAGGTTTTCAAGTGTGGTTATATCTCAGTTTTCCCATGAAGTTCTTACTTTCAGTGGGAAATTAAGAATGCAAATGCTTCTGGATTGCAGCCTGTCTGAATCCAGTAATTAAGCAAGCTGACTTTTGTTTTGAAAGATGCTTCTTTTCTTCCCCATCTATTATATTTTGTTAAAGTAAAGTACAAAAAGAGCATTGCTCTGACTGTGAAACAACATGAGATGCATTTATTATTTTTGTACTGTCAGAGTTAGACACTGAGGACTGTCTGGAGCGTATCCAGAGGAAAATGGGAGGAATGGAAAAGGGAAAACATATGTTGATACCAGTATATACTTAGTTTTTCTCTTTTTTTTAAAAAAATTCCCTACATGCTGCAGCTTCCCCTACTTTATTTCTTAATTTTTGCTTTTACTGTTTTCTTGTTCCCTCTATTTTTTTCCTTTTATTGATCTGAAAGGTGTGCATAATCTCAAAAACTGATTGATTGAAACTATTTTGCACAACCTATTTAATAAAGGTGTTCAATGTACAAGTGTGGTAACAGTTGAATTTCTGTTCAAGCTTTGGAAGTTTTCTTTAAGAAAATATGACTTAGAAATCTGATGTATTTGGGGGAATTGTCTACCTGTGCTAAGGTGGACAAAGTGAAATTATAGTAAATGAGAGCAAGTTGTCATGTGACATGAGTAGGGAGTCAGAAGTAGGTTTGTTTTTGTGAAAGCTGCATGTCTTAGATATTAGTGGTTTGGAGCTGTTCAAAAAAAAGGTTCAGAGGTTTTTCTAGGAAGATGAGTGTCTAAGTGAAAATGAGGTTGGCACTAAAGTTATTTTGCATTTTTAAGAATAAGCTATACTAAAAAGGTATTAATGAAAGAATATATGCAGGAGATGAACCATAAAGATATTCTAGTATTTTTGTGATACTATCTTCTGAAAACACACACCTCCTAAGAAGCTATTTTGCATGCCACATTTTGAAATTGAATAGTATAAAAGAATCAAAGATACTAGTGTGTAACCTCCTACAGAGGAAAAAATAAAATCAGTTTGTTTTGTCAGTCTCACAAACACAGAATTATTACCAAGATCTTTAGGTATTCTCAAGCACCAGTCGTTCTGTGGCTTGACTTTGCAGGAATTAGATGTTCAGATCAACAGTTTAAGATTTTATTTCAGTGAGGTGTAAAGACATCCACCATACATTGAGAAATGCACGGTGGATGTCAGAGACATGATACCAAGTTTTCATCAGTAAGGAATACAGGTTATTGTGACAAATAGCTGGCAGCAGGTAAATGTCGTTTTCCAAACAATTGTTTAAGAAATACCAGCTTTTGACTGCTTAAACTAAAAAGCTTTTGCTGTAAGGAGCTGACCGTCTTACCTCTCTTTTCATCATTGTTCCTTATTTCTTTCCTGTGGTTACTGCAGAATAATTGCATTTTATTTTATTGCAGTGCAGTTGAGAAGTTTGTTAAATAGTGGCTTGAGTGCTTATTTCTGTTGGTGTGTACTGTCCTGCAGTGGTAACCACTGTACTGTTTGGTCAGCATGTTAACCGATGAAAAGATTGCTAGCTGGTTGTGTAAAGCCATGTCAAATTCTTGAACTGCATCCCTTAAAAAATGTTACATAGAAATGCAAGTAGGACACATTAGTGATCCTGACTGTACACACAAAGGAGCTTTATTTTTGTGCATATTGTGGATCACTGGGTTCTCTGTTTTGCTGACTCATATCTCATACAACAATTACCAATAAATTGTAGTGCTGTGTAGTAATTATAACCTGGGATCTCATTGCTGAAATTTAATCTAGATGGCTTTTAATCACTGGCAGGAAGGACCATTAGCATTTTCAGCTTTTTCGGCTTACAAGGTAATTTTTAGAAAGGATTTTACTTTAGAGAAATTCTATATTAAAGATGCACATTTTAGGTTCCAGAAGGAATACACAGTTGAAAATATCTGTGAATAGAAAGCATTCACAGATAGGTTGAAAGCAAAATTTTTCTAGAAAGCTGTGAACTTATGACTGTAATGTTAAGGATTCAGGGAAAATAAAAATATAACATTTTAAAATAAAGCAGATTATTTTAAAGATATTAATTGCTTAGTGTTTTCAAGTTTGACAATCCAAGTAATATAGGACTTTCTCTGCCCAGTTTCTCCAGTAGGGAAATTTTTTGTAAAAAGTCAAAGTTTATAGCAGTAATCTGTAAAACAGTATAGAAGCTCTGAAGAACAAAGAGCTGAAAGCCATGGAAAGTGTTATTATAGAATAAATAGCAGGCTACAATCATAGTGCTATAATTAATGATCTTAATTTTTCTAATAAGCTTTGTGAAAACCTCTCTTTAATTTCTAGAATTGAATAGGACAACTAGACTTCCAAACTGAAATCTCTTACTTAGCAGATTACTATCTAGGCATCAGAAGCCCAAATCCATTGCAATGTTGTTACTTGGAGGAGCTGTGTTATCTGAGATGTTGTAAGTAATGTAAGCAATGAAAAAAATGTAAAAAATTATTTGTGTTGCTAGTTAAATATATATTTCACTTATTTTATAGAAACTTTAATGAAAGACCTTGATGTAATAACAATTCCTAGTAAAGATGTTGTGATGGTACATGAACCAAAACAAAAGGTGGATTTAACAAGGTACCTAGAAAACCAAACTTTTCGTTTTGATTATGCCTTTGATGACACGGCTCCTAATGAAATGGTTTACAGGTATGTGTATATGCTTTTTTTTTTTTGGTGAATCCTTTTTCTCATGTATCTGCCATGTCAATAACTGTGGGCTTACCTTGGTCATGCACTTTACTCTGATTCTCCATGTTACCAAATATGTATATTGCTACCCCCATTCTTTTGCGTGTTTACTTCTGTTTTAACTCCTTATTCTGAATTCTTCACCTGCAATGTCATCTCCACCTCTCTTGACCTCAGTCCTACTCTCTCTCAGTCCTCCTCCAAGCCCTGCTGGTGTCCAGGCTTTAGGGTGTATTGGCTGCCTCCTCAGCTGCTGAACATTTGAACTATGTCATGAGCTCTCCGTTTGCCTCGAGATTGTTGTCTTATAAGTGTGCATGAAGCACCTGAGGAACCTGAGTCATGGCTTTTGGTCTGTGGGAGATGTGGAAGAAGAGGACAGCCCCGCCCCCAAAAGAGCTTCAGTTTGAATATAAGATAATAAAGAGATGGAAAGAAATCAGGAGAGGGTGGAGGAAGACTACAGTGGAAGTGAGAGAGGTTATGTTGCTGAGATACCCGAGCGAGCGTGGCTGCTGGAAGCAGTCTGGCTGAATGTAACATAGAGGTGTATGGAGCTAAGTTATTTTGCTCAAAATGCTGAACCTTTTAGATTTAAAAAAACAGCAGCAAAGACACATCCACTTTCAGACCCAAGATATCTGGGTCTCCGTTATCTCCATTTTTCTGTTTCATTACCACAACTGGCACAGAATAATGCACACCACTTCTAAAAATGTGTTTTCTCATGCTTGGAAAGTACTTCCCATAGCCTTAGGGAATAGAGACAGAGAAATATCTTAATTCTTTTTTTTAATCCAACAGCTAAGAAGTGAAAGCTATGATTGTGTCCTGGCTGATGGTGAACACTAGTTTCTAGTTGGTGGATAACAGAAAATTCTATTAAAAGTCCTTGGAAATTAGAACTTCTGTCTTATGCTTGATATGATTAGGAAGAGAAGGGTGGCAAAAGGAAAATCTGTATAATCTGTTAGTTTACAGTAACCAAAGGCTGCTAAACAGGAAACCTGTACCCTGGGAGACTTCTGTTTCTAATGGTTGTCTGCTGGTAGCCTCTTTCCTTTCTTGATACTGAAGAGCTGTGGGAGAGCAACCTAGCTGGTGATGCATGCCTCCTGTGATAGTTCTCTTCCTGCTTGACAGTCAGTTCTTCTAACCTCCCTCCTTCCTGTTCTTTGTGACCACAGTTTTTAAATGTGAGGGGTGTTTTTGGCGTACAATGCTGTTGGATTTTTGTACTGAGCTTTCTCCAGGCAATTTTTATTCATTAAGTAATACATTGATAGTAATGTGAAAATATTGAAAGATGATTGTATTCATACTGAAACAGTAATTCTCTAATCTGTGTAGCTGCACAGGCTTTCTACTTCTCCCTTGTATGGTATAGTAACAGTTATTACTTGAAGGGCAATCTGCTTCAAGGCCTCCTGTAATAACAGAAGTAAGAGCAGGGTAGGTATTGTCATCTGCTGTCACCACAACTTCAAGGGCACAGTGAGGAAAAAAAAATACTGTGGAAAATTATGCCCTTTTTGTCCAGTATGCTAATATTACTCACTGTATTTCTGTACTGGAAAAGATTCTTCAGTTTGAGGGAGAAAATTACGTCTCTTTTGAAATTACTATTATTATTATTTTTCTTGTGCTGTATTTTAAGTATTTTTTTAATCCATGAGCCACAACCCTTGTATTTTGCCTTACTTTAAAACATAGATAATTAAGTCCCATTTTTATAAATCAGCAAAATAAATAGTTTCAAACTCATTTAAACAGAGATAATTGAGTGTGCTTCTTAGATGGATAGGCTTTGTGAAATTTTTTATTTTATATATAAAAAGAACAAACATCAAAATACGGGAATGTCTTCTTGAGGACAAAGAAACTATATGTTTAGAAGAAGCAAAAAAGGAAGTCCACGGCCGATCAAGAATTGTCTTCTATATTCTTGATGAAACTTTGTGATTCATTTTAACTTAAGATTTTTGCATAATCCTGCATGGCTGAATGGCTCAGTCTTGCACGTATTATTTTTGTAAGTGATCTTGTGTGAGTTTGAAAGTAGAATGAAAAAAGGTCACAGCACCTCTGGGTTACTGTAAACAATGGTTCCTGTTTCTGTGACTTAAAGATACTTCATGCGTTAACACCTGGAAAGAGTTTAGAAAGAGAGGCTTCTGCATACAGAGTCTAACCTCCATGGGTAACCCTTCATTAGTTTACCCTTTGCTTTTGGAGTTTTTAATTAAATAATGGAGATCAGCAGCTGAAGTAGGAGCAACAACTATGTTTTTTGAAGTAAAAAAATAAATTCTTCAAAAAGAAAAGTAATAATTTGGGTAATATTTTTTGACACATCAAATAGTACTGCAGGGATAACTAGATTTTTCCATTCTGAAGAGCTTGGGTATCCATTGTCTTGAGCCTTTTCTCAGTGTATGCATGTTCTCAAGATGTGCAGTTTTGTTTTGGTCACTTGTCTTTGAAATTTTATCTTGGAGGTTGATTTGGGGAGGGAAAAAAAAAACCCAAAAACTATAGCAGAATTTTAGTATTGGCAAAACCTAGGTGTTTATCTGCTACTCTGCCCTACTCTCGTGTATTCTAATTCTGACTGCTTTAGGGAGCTACAGACTCCACGTAGTAAGCTGTGCTCTATTGCGTCATTAAAACAAGGACGTTTTTTTTTTCTTAAGAGTTTAAAAGAGGATGATATTGTTGTAAAATATGTTCTCCGTAAAATGGAAGAGGCCTTCTAGCTTTTATTTAATTTTTGGGGATATTTTAATGCCTTAGAATTTGTAGTCTCTTTAATACATGAAATAATGTAGAGACATCCTTTGACCTCTCAAAAACCAAGATCAGTTATGTCACTTCTGCCCATAAGATTTATAGCATCTTTGTAGTGGTGGCCAGTAATTGAGTTTCTTAAATATTGTTGTTTTACTTCTAAGGTTTACAGCTCGACCATTGGTTGAGACCATATTTGAAAGGGGGATGGCAACTTGTTTTGCATATGGGCAAACAGGCAGTGGAAAAACCCATGTAAGTATTTCTTCTACATATCAGCAATACAGTTCTTACATTTATTAGAACTTAGATAACTTACAGTAAGTAACAAATATGTCAGTTACAAATCTGTGATATTTATACTGTGGGTGTGTTTTTTTTTTTTTTTTTTTCCTAGACTATGGGTGGTGATTTTTCAGGAAAGAATCAGGATTGTTCTAAAGGAATATATGCACTTGCAGGTGAGACTTTATTGGTCTGTTGGCTTTTTGCAGATTAGTTGAGATTAATAAATTTTCAGTTTCCTTCATACAAACATAAGGGTCTACATATTTTGCATTACAGAGCTTTGGTAACATCAAAAATAGTTCCTAGATGTATATAAAGTAAATATATATATAGACTATTTCAAAAAATGGAATAAATATAACAGGCAATTAATTAAGTTTTTTAGGGTCTTCTGTGGCTTCCCATGTAATGTGTCAGTCTAAACTGCAATGTTTTCGACTTGATTGACTGACTTTATCTGCTATACTTACAAAATATGAGAGATGCTGTAAAATAGACTTTTATGCATTGACAAGTATTGGCTAAATGGAAATATGTTAACAAGACTTCTTGTTATTCTGGAAATTTATTCACAGCTCGTGATGTCTTTTTAATGCTAAAGAAACCAAACTACAAGAAGTTAGAACTTCAAGTATATGCAACATTTTTTGAGATCTACAGTGGTAAGGTAAGTACCTGGTCTTCCTCTGAAGAGAGAGGGATTTCTCCTTCACAAGCAGGGTTTTGAGCTTGTCACATAAGTTTTTTTTCCTTATTATAATAAAATCTTTATTTAAACTGATTCTTTGCACATCTCCTCCAGTGATGTTTTTCGTTCCATTGAATGTTGTGCACATTTTGATACGGGATTTGACACAAAACCATCTTTTAAAGCTCCTCTTTACCTGTTCTGTTTTCTCCCCTTCCCTAAGGTTTTTGACTTGTTGAACAGGAAGACAAAATTAAGAGTGTTAGAAGATGGTAAACAGCAAGTCCAGGTGGTGGGATTACAGGAACGGGAAGTCAAATGTGTTGAAGATGTTCTTAAGCTTATTGAAATAGGCAACAGTTGCAGGTATCTCCCATAGCTTAAACCATTTTTTCATTGTACATTAATGAATCAGAACAAAATTTTTCAAGATGTATTTTTTGTCTCTTCATAGTGACCTTTCTTTTTAATATGCAGTTGATTTTTTTGGATGGTGTTTGCTGCGACTAAGGAGTCTACCGACCTTTTAAATAAAGATATTTAGAGTTTCTTTGTCTTTCAGAGAGAAATAACTGGCTTTCCTACAGGATATGAACTGCATGCATTATGTAATCAGCTTACTGATCTAAATTCACAGAATTTTTAATCTGGAATACTGCCAGATTTCTCAGCTCCAGAAGTCCTTGATATGTAGTGACAGAGGTTAAGCATAAAGTTTTGTTTGTTTTTTTTTTTTTTTAAGAGTCTGTCTTCATTATTTTTAAAATTAGCCTTGTGCATAGACTGCTGCCTGATCAGATAAAAATGCCATCAACACTTTACATATGGGCTCTCTGATAATCTGAAATCTTTGAAGATCTGATCATTCTTGCTTTTAAAAGGGAGGTAAAACATTACTAATCTTCTGTTTCTCTTTGAAGATGTGGAAAAAGGAGGTATATTTTTATGATGTGCATGCAATTACTAGGGTTCTATCTCTAGTGTCCACAAGAACGTTAGACAGGCCGTCAACACATATGAGAACATACAGGACTTTGCCCTGAGCAAACGCATGTTCTGAGGCCGGTGTGTTTAAAGTATATGGTCCTTCGGCTGTTCACGTGTCCTTCCATTCTCTCCTTTTGTTTAAAGGACATCTGGCCAGACATCTGCAAATGCACACTCATCTCGGAGCCATGCAGTGTTTCAGATTATTCTCAGAAGGAAAGGGAAATTGCATGGTAAATTTTCTCTGATTGATTTGGCTGGCAATGAAAGAGGAGCAGACACTTCCAGTGCAGATAGGCAGACACGACTGGAAGGTGCAGAAATTAACAAGAGCCTTTTAGCACTCAAGGTAACTGAAATGTTTCCATTGTCTTTGAGTAGGTGGAAGCTTTCTACATGTAACAGCAATGACTATTAAAATGAGTGTTTTTGCAGGCTTTTCTTGTCTACATCGTCTACTGGTGTGACAGGTAAAATAATATATTGATTTTTCCCCTAAATGCCTGAAGGAACACTTGGTAATTAACAAGCAGAAACATTGCAGAAACATTCTGCTATCCACTTGCATGTTGTTTAAAAAAAAAAAAAAAATTAAACAAAAACTCCCCAGTGCAGACATATCATAACAGCAACATATCCAGAAATAATTACCAGATTAAAATAATCCTTGAAAGATAGTATCCATTTTTGTCTTCACTTCTTTATAGAAATTTGTCTGATAGTCACTTTACAGATTTTCATACATTAATCCAGGACACATAAGAGCCCTAAGAAATATTGTTTAGATATTAATATTCCTTCTTTTTGTTTGTTTTATAATGCTTAAAGGAAGTTCAGTTAAAGTAGTGAAAGTATTTTGGTGTGAACTGGGCAAACAGCAGTTTTGAATGTCTCAGAACTTATCTCTGTTGGTTAGTTTGGCTTAGGTTTACTACTCTTAACACCAGCACTGATTTTATATAAAGAATCTGAATCCTAAAATCAGTGTGCTTACTTTTTTATCTTCAGTATAAACTTGCAAGAAGACTTGTATCTGACTTTAAGCAGATCTCACAAAGCACCACAAAATTTTAACATATGTGTCATAACAAAATATTGTGGCACATTGAAAAACTGGAAGCAGGAGTTCCAAAACTGTGGCCTATTTTGATTCGGTATAAAAGTCAATAATGCAAGCAATGTTGTGTTGACGTTATCACTTTTTTGTAAATGTAATTGAGTAAAGCTGATTTGTTTTGAGGGGCTTGGTTTTTTTTTTTCAGTTTACTTGTTGATTTTGTACTGGCCAGTGCCTTCAGTGCAATACCCACAGAAGATACTTAGTTCATTTGCTGTCTTTTTAATTATAGCGAAAGCTTCTGCTGCTGCCATACTAGTGGTTATGATATAAATTGGACGGGGAAGGGAAAAGAAAAACAGGTGGAGGTCTGGCAGAGGCCTAAGCTGCAGTACAAGAATATACAGGTTTCTCAGTGATATGTTAGTTTTCCGTTTTTCATCTATCCCCAAAATGATTACACAGCTTTTGCATTTGTATTCAATTCAGCTAGTACGTTCTGAGCAGAAGAAGCTGTTTCTAGGAAATTTCAA
>NW_008632229.1:0-5470 GCF_000691845.1 Merops nubicus
CCCGCGGTGGGCTGGCAGGAGGAGCGGAGCCGGGCCGAGGGGCAGGAGGACGGTGTGGAGAGCAGGCCGGAGCCGGGGGAGGACGAGGGCTCCCTGGAGCTGTCTGCCGACGACGTGAGCAGGGACAGCACTTTTGACTCTGATTCCGATGCCTTCTCTTCCCCCTTCTGCCTCTCCCCCATCAGCGAAGCCCTGGGGAGGAGCAGCAGCTCCGTGTTTCTGGATAATGAAAGCAGGTGAGTGCTCCCCTCTCTCCAGTTGCTGGGCGAGTAGCTGGGGTCTGGCTGCTGAGCTTGGGGAGGCTGGAGGAAGTTGAGAAGCATCACAGTGGCACTGAGCTGAATATCCTGTCTTGCTTCAGACACCTGTAGAGATAACAGGAAATTGTTTGCTGGCCAGTCCTGCTCAGTGAACGCTGGCCCCAACCATTCAGGGCTGTGCACGTAGTCTTAGAGGTGAACTGTCTCGAGCCCTGGCAGCAGCATTACTTAAATTAGAAAGGTCCTTTGTGGGTGTAACTGGCTCTGCTGAGGAGATGCGCTCGCTACTTCTTGTGCAGAGCCACATCAAAGTGTCTGTCTGGCTTCCTCTGAGCTGTGGGGGCCTCTCTGCGAGGCACCGTGTTGACACGAAGGCTGCACGTATGAGCTTGTGTTGCTGATGTTCAGAACATGGTCCCACTTAAGACATATAAATATTAATTCTTGCGTGTCTAACCTGGATTTTTGTAGTCAGTGGTGGTGTATCTAAACATCAACACTTCTCAATCACATCTGTGGTAAATTCTGTGTAGGAGAGAGTGGGCACCTTGGCAAAGGAGCAGTGGGCAGTAGATCCCTACACCACTTTCTGCACTGATACTGGAGGTTTCTGACCTCCTGGCGTGTGTCTGTGAGTGTATCCCTCCCCCCCAGCTTCTGGAGGATGGGTGTGCTGGGGTCATGAAGCACCCTGGGGCTGACTTCAAGGATATAGCTCAACTATGTTTGGGATAGCTCCTCCCATCCCACCCCATCCTGCATCCTCTGCTGCAGAGGGGTGTTGCAGAGCAGCTGTGGGGTGCCCGGGATGGGCCTTTGGTTTCCAAATTGTGTTGCACAGGGTCAGTTTGATGGTGATCCTTTTAGCTCTCCAAATAGAATGCCTGACAGCCTGTTTTGACAAGTATTTATAGGAATGTAGAAGGCTGGAAACTACCTAAATGTCACAAACACACCTTTAAAAAACTTTAGGCCTTTAAATGATTAAATATAATTTCTAATAGCTGACATTACTGTATGTGGTTTGGGCTTTCTGTCCCATTCAGACTGTGTTCAAGCACCAGAGGTTGAGACTTCAGTTCATGTGCTTTCTGAGAACGTTGGGTGGCCTTTGGAATTTCTTGGCCTTGACTTAAAAACTAGAAACCTCACAGATCCCCTGCAGCCATACCCTCTGTTGGTTTAAGGTGGGCAGTGAGTTTTTCCTTGAGGCAGCACTGACAGTCTGTTTGACCTGTTTCTGTCACTTTGGAAAAAGTGAAGATTTGGCAGCTTGGGTTTTTTTAAGCATTTGGTTTTGTTTTTGTTTTGTTTTGTTTTTTTTAAATAAAGTAGAATTAGAAGGTTCTGCAAACATCCCTGAGTTCCAGCAGTAAGATTCTTCAAGGACAGATGTTGCTGTCTTCCAGGGGGTGTGTGGAAGGCTGTGACCTCAGCTGCAGCCCGTGTCACCCACACACCCTGAGCCAGGGGGTGTTGTCCCTGCTGTGGAGGGTAGAAGGGAGGTCAGCAAGGGGCAGGTTCCAAATAACAACCCAACCCCTGCAGACCTGAGACCGACCCCATCCCGGGGAGATCCCTGCCCTTGGGGCTGGGGCCAGGTGCTGTCAGCAGCGGGAGGGTGCTGGGGAAGGCGTGGGGGGGTCAAGCAGTGCTGGGGTTTAACTGTTCTGCAGCTCTCTGGGCTGTTGCAGAAGGAAATACCCCTGGCTGCATCCCCTCTGCCTTGCCCGTGTCCCAGCCGTGGATCCCTTGCAGCCTGGCTCAGCGAGCCCTCTGCTGGCTTCTCCTCCCTGGCTTTCCTGGGCCTGTGAGACTCTGCTTTTCTATCTTTTTTTCTTCTTTTGTTTTTTTTTAACTCCTCTGGCACCCGTCTGGGAGCCTCGTACAGCGTGTGCAGCACTCCTCGTTTGCAGCAGATTAATGAGACAGACCTTGCATTGTTTAGGGCTTCAGGCTGGAAAGGCTTTTGTCTACTGTGTCCATTTTTTTAATGCCAATTTGTTCTTCCCCATCGAGCCCCCCGTGCATAGTATCTGCAGGATCTTACAGGCTGTTGGAGGTTTTGCACAGAATGCTTTGCAGAAGTCTCCTCACAAAACCTTCCCTCATTTCCTGTGCTCATCCCAGTGTTCTGGGGGGGTGGGAAATGCTGTTTCAGAAGTCACTACAAGCATGAGAACAGCTTCCTTGTTTCTTAAAGGTTTTTTTTTTTTTCTGCTAGCTGCTTCCCATCTGAGCCAGAATTGGAGTGTGAACAAAGTTTGTGCTGCTGGCAGATTGTTCAGCTCTTCCCTCCCTACCCCCCGGTCACCACCTCCTCCCTGCACAGAGGAGTGAGTGTTTCTGGTTATTTCCCTCTGTGCTGGGGAGCTGTGAAGAGAACTCTGCTTTTCCCCGTGGTTGTTTCAGAAGCTGAAGGGATTCATTGCACGGGTGTTTCAGTCCACATCTTTCTGTCCATGTGATTAGAGATCGTCAGAAATGGAAAAATGTGACACTGCAGAAGAATTAAGATGTTGTGTAGACATGGATCAGATCAGAGCTTCAGTGAGTTGCTTGACAGATTATCTGTATGATCAAGAGCCACGAGTCCCATGTGCCTCTTGGAGCATCCTCTGAGAAGGGGGCTGGTGGGAGCCAGTACACACGTACCAGTGCTGAGACAGGGAGAAGAGGGGAGGTGGGATTGGAAGTGTTGGAGTTGCACAGGGGTCAGTCATTTTAAGACAACAACTCGCCTTCTAGAACGTAAGGAAATAAAAATGTATCCATTGTTTTGCCTTGGTTTTTCTCTTAGCTTCTCATTTTGAGAGGCTGCCAGGGATCCCATGCGGCGAGATGCTCCCCTCCCATCTACACAGTCCCTCAGGCAAGGAGCTGGGGGAGTGTCCCATCCCCAGCACACACATCCCTGCTGCTTCTAGATGGGCCTGGTGCTTTGTCTGCAGAGTGCACTCATGTCTTGTGGAAAAGTGGCTTTGCTGTGATGGGCTTTGTGTCCTTGTTAACTTGGGGAGGCTCTTTCTGCTCCTGGTGCGTGGTTCCTGCAGGAAGATGGCTCATGTGGGCAGTGTCTGTAGTGACAGTGGCTTTGTCACCAACCCGGTCCCTGTAGGAAAACAGGGACACTGGAAATAAAATCATTCCAGTCTGTTCCTTTTCTCCCCTGCCACTGTTGTTTGCTGCCTGTCAGGGAACATTTGCCTTGTGGTCTGAAGGGCACTAATTCAGGACACGTGTACTCTATACCCAGCTCAGGCTTGTTACTGCCCTGCTGAATTACTCAGTTCCATTTTCCCCATCAGTAAAGTGAAACTAAAAGCCTCTTGTTACATCCTGGCCACCAAATAGCATCTGACACCTATAGAACGTCTTTCAACCTCTGCTTCTGAAGTTATTTGAACTGACCATGACATCAGATCTATACCCATCGGCTGCAGAGGCACTTAGTGCTCTGCAAGTGGGGTTGTTGGGGGTTTTTTGTGCCGTGCCAGAGTGCTCCCTGTGTGACAGGAGCTTTCCCCAGCAGTGGGTGGTGGGGCTGCTGGAGCTGGTTGTTTCAGTAACAAACTGGAGCTCTGTTACTTGACGAGCACCATATGAAAATGCTGAAGTGGGCAAATAAATGCTGGCATTGGCCCCATGGCTAACTTGAGGTTGGGGTATTGGTTGATATGGTCAGAAGTTGCACTAAGAAGCCTCAGTGGTGGAATGGCCCCAGTGGAGCTTGGGGCAGCATCTGGCCTGAGGCTGGAGCTCTGTAAAGTCTGGCAGGGGGTGGGACTGGGGCCAGCTCATGGTGCCACAGCAGGTGCTTTAAGGGGCAAGCAGAAGCAATGTGACCAACTTCAATGCAAGAGGGAAACATCTTTCCTAAGAAGATGATTTTAGCAGCCAGTGATCAAAACGATGAAAGGTTTTTGTAGTGGAGCTAAGGATGGTGCCGCTCTCACGCTCTTCAGCAGGCAGGAATTCAGCCCCCTCTGAAGGCAGCCCGGGCGAGGCACAGGGCACAGAACAGCTCCTTCTGCACAGCCCTTGATGCAAGTTCTGCAGATGTTACACGTGCTGTTGTGGAGCCTCCCCAGGGAGCTCAGCAGCAGCCCAGGGGGAGCGAGGCAGGGCCCCGGGGGCAGCTGCTGACAGAGCCCACGCTCTTGCATCATGTTGTTTTGGCAGCTCACCTGAAAGGCTCAGAGCTGCTCGGGCCTCTGCAGAATAAGCAGGAGGCAAAATTACAGGGGAAATGAGCTGAAATTAGTGTGAACTGGCAGGAGCTCTGGAGTCATCAAGAGGATGGGAATTCATTGCTGTTGTAACAAGTGGTTATATTCTTAGAACCAGGGGAATTGGTCACAGACTTCAAAATCTCCTGTAACTTCTCACAGCATCTTGTGTCATGCTATCTTAATTTTGATGATGTGAGCTGTGAGGATGGGTGCTCGGGGTGCCTCTGGTGCAGGCTCCAGTTCCCGGGGACCTTGCCCAAACTGGTGCAATTTGTGATGTAAGACACCAAAGCACCTCATTCCATTTGTACCCAAAGCCATACTCAGGCAAAAAATACCCCCAAATCCTCCTTCCATCAGAAGGACAGGCCTGTTTCCCTTCAGCTTGGGTCGTGGGGTGGGCGACCTCATCAGAGGCAGGACCTTGAGGTGGTGTGCATGGAGCTGGGTGCTGGAAGAGGAGCTGGGCTGGGGCATCTGCCATCAGCAGCACCCTGTGATCAGTGGGAGTCCTCACCGGCTGCAGGGCTGAGCAGGTTGGACAGATCCAAGAGATTGTGGAGGCATACGGCTCGATCGTGCTTTATATAAATATTTGAACAGCAAGAACATTAATTATAGCAGGTTTGTTTTTTCCCTGCGTTGGTTCGCTGCCAGATTTCTGCAGTAGAAAATAGTGACAGCTAAGTTGAGATCAGGGATTGCAGCCAGCGGGGCAGCAAAGCTCTTTATTGGGGATTTCGGGGGGATTTAGTTGGGATTTTCAGGAGCAGGGATGCCTCAGCGACCCCACGGCCATGCCTGTAGGGCTGATGGGGGAATGGGGACGAGCAGCTTCACCCGCCGGGCTTCTGGCATTGGTTGGGTTTGGTTGTTACGGGGAGCTCTGAGCTCCTGCTTCGGATGAAAGGGGCTGTGGGGCTGTGACCAGACCGTGGCCATGACCATGGCCGGATGGTGACTGAACCACCACCATAC
>NW_008632230.1:0-336 GCF_000691845.1 Merops nubicus
TCCCGGTGCTTCTTCACCCTCTCCCAGCTCCTCCTTCGCCTTCTCCACCTCCTTTGTCACATCCTCAGTCTTCTCTTGGATCCCTCCTGGTTTCTCCTTGAGACCCTCTGATTTATTTGCAGTTTTTCCAGTTGTTTTGATTTCCCTCGGCTCCTTCTTGCCATCTCCAACATCCTTCTTCATCTTCTCTGGCTCTTTTGTAGCTTGCCCTGGCTCCCTCTTGGCTCTCACCCTGGCCAAGGGCTCCTTGTGGTTGGGGGGTGCCTCCTTCTCCTTCTCACTGCTCCTGGGGCCCGTCCCCTTGAGCACGTCCCCCTCCTTTGCTGGGACTTTGCT
>NW_008632230.1:505-1057 GCF_000691845.1 Merops nubicus
GCTCCCTGTGCAGGGCTCCTTGGTGCTCGTCGCAGGGACTGTAGCAGGGGGGCTGCCCCCCTGGCAGGGCTCCCTGGGGCTCTTCTGACTCTGCAATGGCTTTGCTGCCTTGGAAGCCTCTGGGTGAGGGGTCTCTGCTGGTTTGGGGGCTGCTGCTGCTGGGCTGGGTGCAGGGGATGGGGTTTTGCTGGGGGTGACCCCCGGCGCAGCCTTCCCGGCTGGCAGTGCCTTGTGCTGGGGGGCTGGGGCCCCCTCTCCCCCCTGCCCCTTGGCGTGCAGCCCGTTCTCCAGAGGCTGCCCCTCGCTGGCTGCCTCTCCTCTGGCAACTGGGGGGTCCCTGGCTCGGGTCTTGCTGTCCTCCCTTGCAGGCTGCCAAGCAAAGGAGAGGAGCTGGGCTCAGAGGGGACAGGGCACAGGACCCGACCCCAGCCCTGGGCCCAGGAGCCACAGCCTGGGGGGGGATGCCCGAGCCAAGCACTGCCTGGTGGGTCACAGAGCTCCAGGCCTGACCCGCTCACTCTGGGCACAACTGGTGGCCACAGACAGCTGCCA
>NW_008632231.1:0-220 GCF_000691845.1 Merops nubicus
GATATTCTCCCTCATAGCTGCAGCCGCAACGAGCACAGGGACACACTGAAAGCTCTGCAGGAGCAGGGGCTCAGAGCCCTTCCTGGGGAGCCCCCAACAGCAGCCAGACACAGTCAGCCTGTCCCAGAGGGACCTCGGCACAGCCCATCACATGCCTCTGCCAGCCGGGACCCCATATGCAGCAAACCAGAGCGCGCCAGTGCCCAGAGACCCTGCTTAC
>NW_008632231.1:369-776 GCF_000691845.1 Merops nubicus
CACTCTCACCTCATGCTCCCAGGGACACCACCATCACACGGGGCATAGAGGTTGTAGATATTAAGGCCGGACTCCTCCACAATCTGAATCATCTCCTCCATCTGCAACAAGCCACAAGAAGGGCTGGGGTCTCAGCAGGATGCTTGAGGGACTGCGGGCCCATCCAGAGCCAGGCAGGTGGGTGCTGCCCACAGGCACCGATACTGGGTACGTGCTGGGGGCTCCAGCTCCCCTCACCTTGAGTGTGCAGTTCAGGTTGGAGTTGTCATGGAAGTTGCACTTCCCCTGGGAGCAGCAGAAGGTCTGCAAATCCTGCCACAGCCTGCGGGCAGAGACCAGGGGCTCACACCTTGCTGCCCAGGTGGCAGCACCGACACAAGGCCAATCGCTGCACCCCACGCCCCGCC
>NW_008632231.1:1000-1269 GCF_000691845.1 Merops nubicus
CGCGCCTGCGCTGGCCTGCCCCTTCCAGCTGTGCTGCCCCCTCCAGCTGTGCTGCCCCCTCCTCTTACTCAGTCCCCAGCAGGCCATGGTAATAGGCGAAGTAAACCAGGGAGTTGTCGTTGATCTCGTAGGAAGAGAGGCCGTTTCCCACAGCGATTCCCTGCGAGGCAAGAAGAAAACAGCCCCGCTGCATTCCAGCTCCCCGGGGGGTGGCTGCGGCGGCAGCAGGAAGCGGATGTGGCTCTGTTTACTCCACGGAGGGAACAGGA
>NW_008632232.1:0-1393 GCF_000691845.1 Merops nubicus
ATATTCCCCCCCCTCCCCTCTCTTTCCCCACCAGGTGACTCTGTTGGATTTCGGGGCGAGTCGCTCCTTTGACAAGGAGTTTACGGATCATTACATCGAGGTACCAGGGTGGATTTTGGGGGTGCTGTGGGGGTTGGACCCCCCCAAATCTTCCCCACTCTGGCCCCCCTTAAATCTCACGGCCCCCCCAAATCTCCTGGCCTCCCCCTCAAGGTGATCCGGGCAGCAGCAGATGGAGACCGGGCGAAGGTGCTGCAGAAATCCCGGGACCTCAAATTCCTGACGGGCTTTGAGAGCAAGGTGAGAGGGGCTTGGGGACCCCTCCCCATTTTTTGGGGTGCTCCTCCTCTTTTTTTGGAGTTCCTCCTCTTTCTAGAGGTGCCTCCTCTTCTCTGGGGGGGGAGTGTCCCTCTGTTATGGACTGTCCCCCCTCTTTTCTGGGTGTCTTCTCTCTTTTTTGGGGGCTGCTTCCCCATATTGGGTGTTTCCCCCCTCTTTTTGGGGTGTCCTTTCTTTTTAGAGTTGCTTTTTTGGGGTGTCCCCCACTTTTTCAGTACACTGTCTTTATTTTTGGGGATACCCCCCTTTTTGGGGTTCTCTTTTTTGAGGTTCCCCCTCTCTTTGGGGGTACCCCTTTTTTAATCTCATCTTTTTCAGGATATACTCTGTTTCGGGGTGCCCCTTTTTGGGCCATCTCCTGTGTTTTGGGGCTCTCCCTTTTTTGGGGATACCACCATCTTCTTTGGAGTGTTCCCTTTTTGGGGGTTCCCTTTTCTGTTTTGAGATACACTCTCTTTTTGGGGCTCCTCTTTTTTTGGGGGTGCCCTCTCTTTTTTGACATTAACCTTCTCTTTTCAGCCCAGTATTTTTCTGGGGGTGCCCCTTTTTGTGGGGCACCCCTTTTTTTATTTTGGGGTCCCCTTCTTTTTCTTTAGGGGATCCCATTATTTTGGGGTGCCCTGCTCTTTTTCAGGGTTCTTTTTTGGGGATACCCCCATCTTTTTGGGGGTGCCCTCCTATTTTGGATACTCTTTTTTGGGGTCTCCCATCTTTTTCTGCAGGTGCTTCTTTTTTGGGGGTGCCCCCTCTTTTTTCCCCATCCCCTTTTTCAGCCTGCTCCTTTTCTGGGGGTGCCCCTCTTTTTTCTTTATGGTCTCCCCCTTTTTTTTAGGGGGGCTCCCCTTTTTTCTTTTTTCGTGCGGGCACCCACCTTTTGTGGGGGGCTATCCCCTCCCCCCCCCCCCCCTTTTTCAACCTCACAGGCATTCGAGGCCGCCCACGTCTCTGCCGTGATGATTTTGGGCGAAGCCTTTTCAGGGACCCAACCCTTCGATTTTGGGGTGCAGGGGACGGCACGGCGGGTGCAGGAGCTGCTCCCCCAAATGTTACAGCA
>NW_008632233.1:0-5669 GCF_000691845.1 Merops nubicus
CCCGAGTCCCGGCGTGTTTCCGTCGGCTGCTTTAGGCGTTCCCGGGACCGGGACGTCCCGAGGTGGTCGCCCGGCGTGACTTTGGGCTGCCTCCTCCCTGAGTTGCTCCGTACGGGCCCGCCCTCGTCCCCGGGGAAGCGGCTCCGCTTCTCTGCGCCGCTCCTCGAGCTGTTTTATGGCCTTTCGCCGCTTCCTGTGGCGAGGGGGAAAGCGGAAATGAAACTGGTGACTTGGCATATTCCTTTTCGTGTTCGGGATCTTTTGCTATATCGGAATATCGTTTTGTACGGTGGGCCTTTGGGTCGGGCATCCGCCTCACTTGCTCCAGTGAATCAGGTCTGACTTTTGCCAGAGCTGAAAGTGTTCAGGGGATCTCTGAAGCCTTGCAAGATCCTAGCTGCCTTCCCTGTCTTTAAGGGCAGGCAGGAGTAACTTCACAGACTAACTCCTTTTTGAGCGACCGACGTTCAAACCGATGCTGTGTGTGGCCGGATCTTTTGGGACACATTACAAATAATCCTTAAAGTAAGGATTCTGCACGTTCTGCGCTGTTAGCCTCTTCTGTTCTCCAGCATGCTTGGCAGTTCAAAGTGAAACTCCAGTTGTATTCTTAAGTAATCTGATTTGTAATGGTTGGGGCTACTTCAATACTTGATAGATGTGAGGAAAACTTCTCTGTTACTTCTGTAACCCGTGTCTGTTACCTGGGTCTGTGTTTCATGTACAGTGGTTATACCTTATGGCAGATGTGTTAATATGTGCACATGTGCCTGTGAAATGTTAACTGCATGCCTTTGTCTTTCTTCCCCATTACGTGATGGGGGAGTGTTTCACTTGATCCAGGCAGCATGCTAACAGTCTCCTTTTGGTAGTCGTACACGTGAGAAAGGTAGCTGCTGTTGGCACTTTGGCAGACTCAGCAAGGGGTCTTGAAAGTCCTCTCGGGGACATACTTTTAGCTTGCCTTTCTGTTGCTGTCATTTATGCAGGTTCGTCTGGAACTTGTCACATGAAACCATCAATGCAGAAAGTGCTTCCTGCGGGTTTAGCCCAGCCTGCATACATGCATAGGATGATTGGGTGCTTCCATATGTTCTTGTGTGGTAGTGCAATACCCTTCTCCTTTTAATAGGGTGCGTATGGGGAGAACTGTTAGTGTTTTCTCCATGGGAATACATGATGGAAAATAAGTAGTGTTGGCTTGTTGAATGACTGGTGTCTGCAGCCTGTTTCAGTGTTGGATGGGTAATCTTTAAGTCTCTATTAGCATAAAGGAGTTATTTTCCACCTTGGGAGCAGCTTATGATCTGTGTTACAGGGATGTTAACTTTTGTGCAAGCTGAGCAGGGGGAGATCTATGTGCGCACCAGGCTTGGCACTAGAGATAATGAACTCCATGAGTTTAGTGGAATGTCTTGTTACAATTGAGCTGAGGTTACTAAAATGAGGACTTAGTCTTTCAGGTGTTTTCAAGATTTGGACAGCAATGACTACTCAAATTCCAAGCTTGACTCCCTTATGCTAACACAAGATCTAATCTGATTAAAGAAATTGATGGTATATTCTTTCTGACTCAGACATCCTAAACCAAAGTTTTCGTGATCTGTTGGCTGTTGTTCCTTTGTTCAGGCTCAACAGGCAAGCCCCAACCTGTCTGTTTCTTCTAGAAAAACAAACTAATCCACCAGCTGGTAACTCTTTGTACCTCAAAGGCTGTCTCTTGCTTGTGCTCTCCTTGGGTTGTCTAAACCAGAGTAATGAGGAGAGAAAGTTTTGGATTTCTAAATTGTTACAATAAAATGTAGTCTCTGTATGCAAGAATGTGAACATCCTAGTCTCCCTGAGGGACAGGAGGGATTGCAAAAGTTGTTGGTTTCAAAGTCTGTTGATTAGATGGAGTGGATATGAGGATGCCGTAACTCAGATATGCTTCTTTCACAGGCTGTGTGAGATTCAAGACCTGAAAAAATGGCATTGGCAGCAATTGATCCACAGCAGGTATGTCTGAGCTAGCCCTGAAGATTTTGTTTAGTTCAGAAAAACAGGAGTCCACTAACATCTTTCTTTTTTCAACAGAACATCGTGTCAAGGGTTGTCAACCTTCCCTTGGTGAGCTCCACCTATGATATGGTGTCCACAGCTTACATCTCCACAAAGGATAACCACCCCTATCTGAAATCAGTGTGCGAGATGGCGGAGAAAGGAGTGAAGACGATTACCTCGGTAGCTATGACAAGTGCTATGCCTATCATCCAGAAACTGGAGCCACAAAGTAAGGCAAAGATGGAAAACTTTTAATTAAACTGATTGCTTCATCTACCCAGGTGCACTTATGGTTTAGCATGGTCATGCTGGTCTGTAGTGCTGTTCCAGGTGGCTCACTGAACCTGTTGGGGGGCTGGTTGAGTAACTGATTACAGATGAGTATGATTTAACAGCAACAACAAAATAATCCAGAGTCAAAGCAGTTTCTAGCTTTGGCAATACTAAACTGACTTCTCTTGATATGCAAGATGTTTATGTAGCCTTTTGCTCAATATCTTCCTGACCTTTCACCTGGTTTCAAATGCTACTTTTGTACTTTCTCTTCAGGGAGGACTACTTGTGGTTAAATTTCACAGTGTCAAAAGTCCAGGTGCTTAAGGTCTAACAGTTCTAACAGTTGCTTGTAAAGTGTGGAATGGATCTTCTTTGCCTGCAGGCGAGCTTTTTTCTGGCACTGTAAACCTGCCTTGTTCTTGGACTGTGCTGCCTCAAAATTCACTGAAAAACTCCTTTAAGAGCATTATTGTGTGAACTTTGTTTCAAGAAGAATTCTGAGTTGGAGTTATTTATGCTAAGAAAAACAAACAAGCAAAACCAACTATTGTGCTTTCTTTTATAGTTGCAGTTGCCAACAACTATGCGTGTATAGGTCTAGACAAAATTGAAGAGAGACTGCCTATACTGAATCAACCCACTGACAAGGTAGGTTCTTTCCATGTACGTACACTAAGCAGAACTATACACCCTTACTCTTTATTTTTGTCCCTAAAAATAAAAGGAGACAGGCTTCAATAAGCCACACCTGAAGCACAGCTTGGAAGCAATGAGGAAGTGAAAGATGTTTCTGGAAAATTTTATCACCTTTGGGAGGCCATTAAGCCTTTCTTTTTTTTAAATATGCCTGCCATTTGGTGCCTGTCTATAGCTGCTGTTTGCAGCAGAGCATCTTTTCTAAAATTTGAGTCCTTGTCTCTTTCCTGCTCAGTGTGAAGCAAATAGTGCCCAAATTAAATTCACTGAAGTGTTCAGAACTGAAGACTGTGGCAGTCATATTTTGTTTTGTGTTGTACTTAGGTTTTCAGGGTAGAATTTCTCCTAAGTAACTGACACATATACAAGCTTTAGTATGAATGTATGTCTACTGGGTTATGTAGCTCTTCCTGAAAATATTTTTAGTGAATCTGCCTGTTTCCTGTGGCAGGTTGTTGCCAATGCCAAGGATGTAGTTGTTGGAGCCAGAGAAGCTGTAACAACAACTGTGACTGGTGCCAAGGAAACCGTTGCTCACGCCATCACTGGAGTTGTGGGCAAGACTAAAGAAGCAGTGCAAGACAGTGTAGAAATTACCAAGTCAGTTGTCAATGGCAGCATTAACACTGTCCTGGGAAGTCGTGTGGTGCAAATGGTGAGCAGTGGAGTGGACAGTGCTCTCACTAAATCGGAGACCCTTGTAGACCAGTATCTCCCACTTACAGAGGCAGAACTAGGTAAGACCAATTCAAGGTTTGATTTTGTTGGCACGATTGTATTGGAGAGAAGCAAGCAGTCATCCATTCATTACTTACTCATAGTGGGGAGGGGGCATGGGCTTCCAAAACTGCCTTTAGCCTTGCTAGTTGTTATAGCATTTTTACAGGGAAGCAGAGTGAAAGTAAGTATTTCTGTGTATGGTGGCCTGTCAGCCTACCCTGGTGCCAAAGGACTACTAAAGAAGTCCAGTATTCAGCTGTTACTAAGCAAATAAAATTGCCTCAAACCTCTTTAAGTTCTCTTCCAGTGCTCAATTTGCTTTCTTTCTACATGTCTAGAGAAAGAAGCTGCAAAAGTTGAAGGTTTTGAAGTTGGAGTTCAAAAGCCAAGCTACTATGTTAGACTAGGATCCCTGTCTTCAAAAGTCCGCTCACGTGCCTACCAGCAAGCCTTAAACAAAGTTAGAGATGCTAAACAGAAAAGCCAGGAGACAATCTCTCAGCTCCACCACACTGTTAGTCTGGTAAGTTGAAGCTTTCACTTGAGGCATAAAAAACAAATGATGGCATAGTTTTAGAGTGCAGAAAATGGCCAAAAGAGGCATAGAAAAACTGGAACTGCTGTCTCAGATTAAGTGTATTTTCTAAATATAAAGCACTTAGCATCCAGGCTTTTCACCATCATTCAGGAGAGATCCTAATCAGGCCAAGTTGTAAACTAACCAGCAATTGCTTGTAATCCTCAGCACTGCAGAAAGAGAAGTGACATGTTTAAAATGATACTCCTGTTTTAGAGTGCTTGGTTTGACATGGATTCATGCAGCGAACAAAGTGTTTTGCAACTGAGAAACACTTCAGTCCTTTCTGACATTTTATTAACAAAAAGGACTTAGTGTGTATAGGCTTGCTCTTCCTTCTGTGTGTGTCTCTGAGCACTTCTTGGTACTTCAGTAGTCTTATCCTAACAACATACCTTTATGTACAGGACAAACTGTGCATAAAGGGTCATAGCCTTCTATATACTTTCAAATACTTGTGTAGGATGCGAGTGGGGGAGGGGGAAATACTTGGGGCAGAGAGATACACTACACAACATCTCAAAAAAAAGGAACGTACTCTTATATTCCCCAAAGTGTTGGGCTTTTTTGTGCTGAACTTTTGAAGTACTTACTAAAGGAGGTTGTGAAGTAGGGTAGCCCTAATGGAACAGCTTGGACTCTGCTTTACTTCCTTATTTGGCTGTGTTTCAGATCGAGTATGCCAGAAAGAACATGAATAGTGCCAATCAGAAACTTCTTGGTGCTCAGGAAAAGCTTTATCAGTCCTGGGTAGAATGGAAGAAAAATACAGGCCAAAATGATGGTGATGAACCGCACAGTGCTGAGGTAAATAGATGTAAATGTAAATCAGAAATAAATGGATAGTATATGGTCAAGGTAATGACAAACAGTCTCCAAAGTGTGCAGCATCTTAATAGCACAGAAGCTTATGTGCAAGTGTGGAATCTGAATGCTGAAGCTCAGGGCAGCTTACTAGTGACTACTATGAAATGTAAGGGACACCCAAACTCTTAAGTGAACCTACTTCTGCAGACACTCTGGGGTTCATTCCCTTTTCAAGACAATGCTCGCCCTGTCTAGCAAGCGAACCTGTATTGGGATATCGACATCTAGATTAGGTAGGACTCATCTGATATGGCCAGACCAGAAAGAACAATTTGTCAGCATAAAGTGTTCTTAGGTACAGACTTGCTGAGTCTTATATGGAGCTTTATTTAGTGATTCGTTGATTAGAATATACTTGCCTGCTCTGGCTTGTTACCAAGAGTTGAAAGAAGAGCTTGCTTATCTGTCCTTGGGTGGAAGATAGCTATGTTTCTGTTCCACAAAGTACTTGAGCATTGAAGAAATACCAAGTGCTTTCAAGACTGACGCT
>NW_008632233.1:5700-15202 GCF_000691845.1 Merops nubicus
ATCTGCTATAGCTTTATTTTACTTCCATCCCCTTTACTTTGCTGCTTTATCTTTAACGACATAAAGCTGCTACAGTCATTAGAAGATACTAATTTGTTGTTATGCTTTGTTTCCAGCACATCGAGTCAAGAACCCTAGCTATTGCACGGAGCCTCACTCAGCAGCTTCAGACCACCTGCCTCACACTGGTCTCAAGCCTACAGGGGCTGCCACAGAATGTTCAGGATCAGGTTTACAGTGTTGGGTCAATTGCAGGTGATGTCTACAAGAGCTTTTGGTCAGCATCCTCCTTCCAAGAATTATCAGACAGCTTTCTTATCACTAGCAAAGGACAGCTGAAGAAAATGAAGGAGTCTCTGGATGATGTGATGGATTATCTTGTTAACAACACACCGCTCAACTGGCTGGTAGGTCCCTTTTACCCCCAACTGCCTGGCATTCAGCATGCTGAGAGCAAAGGTGAAGGGGAGAAAAATTCCAGCCAGAAAGACAAACAGCCTGAACACGCTATTGAATAAACTGCATAGCATGCATGTACTCTGCTGACTGACCAAACAAGTGGCCTTAGCAAGTGAAGCTGTCAAAAAAGCCTTGGAGAAAAAAAAAATCTGTAAACATAGGAGTGGGGGAATGATCATGGAATAATAGAATGGTTTAGGTTGGAAGGGACCCTATAGATCATCTAATCCAACATCCCTGCCATGCCACTCATCTAGACTAGGTTGCTCAAGGCCTCATCCAGCCTGGCCTTGAACACCCCAGGGCGGGGACATCCCACGCTTCCCTGGGCAATCTGTTTCAGAGTCTCGCCACCCTTGGACTGAAGAACTTCTTCCTAACATCCAGTCTAAACCTGCTCTCCTTTAGCTTAAAACCATTTCCCCTCGTCCTGTTCCTGGACACTCTTGTGAAAAGTCCCTCTCCAGCCTTCCTTCAGGTACTGGAAGGGAGTTATAAGATCCCCCTGGAGTCTTCTCTTCTCCAGGCTGAACAATCCCAGTGCCTTCAGCCTATCCTCGTAGCAGAGATGCTGGAGCCCTGGATCATCTTTGTGGCCCTTGTCTAGTCTTGTTCCAACTGATCTAGGTGATCTGAATCATAACAGAGGAAGTACACTCTCACACATGGGCTGTATTGTCCTGTGTAGTTAAGCCACTCTAATAACTTTCCAGAATGCCCAAATATTGGCAGCTTACAGTTGTCAAGATACCTTGTTTGTCTGTCCAGAAACCTCACCATGCTTATTAATGGTAATATTACCATTAGTCTAAATGAAACCTGCTGTAGCTAAAAGCATTTGATATACTGCTTAACTGTACCAGAATGCCATAGAAGCCATATATATTATGAAATACATTTAAAAGCCCTGCAGTACAGCTAGTTATGCCTAAATTCCATGTTTGCTGCAGATCATGCATTTGATTATTATGCACCTGGCTGCCTCAAATTCTACTGCTACACAGTTCATGATGAAAATTCTGTGACTGCAGAATTTCAAAGCTGAAAGTGGGGTTTCTGAACAAGTCAGCTGGAGTTACTCAAATGCTGTGACAGTGTTAACATTAATTATATAAACTTAACTATTGTGTAACACAGTAACCTGACCACAGAATCATAGAATATCTCAAGTTGGAAGGGACCCGTAGGGATCATGGAGTCCAACTCCCTGCTCCTCGCAGGACTACCTAAGACTAAACCGTATGACTAAGAACATTGTTCAGATTCTTCTTGAACTCTGACAGTCTTGGTGCTGTGACCACTTCCCTGGGGAGCGTGTTCCAGTGATCAGCTAAATCATTATCAAAACATTTTTTTAATATCCCATATAAAGACAAGATTCATGCTGTTTGTACCTAGGTGCCTTTTTCTGTGGGTTGTTTTTTTTTGTAGCCATCTTTTTGTAATTCATTTTGTATGTTAGTAATAAATGCTTCAGTAGCCAAAGTCTGTCTCCATTTCAGTGGTGTTTAAAACAAATGTGACTTGCTGTTCTGTAACTCCTTCAAACTGGGTCCAGCAGAAAGCAAGCTTGAAATGCAAATGCAGTAGATGTGCATTAATGTATTTGTGTGTATGTGTATGTAGGTAAGATACTGCTGAAGCATTTCCTTCCTCCCTTTGAGTTCTGGTGCATCCCTCCATTCAGTCTTTGCTTTACTGCTCTTTTTTGGTGTTTGCTGTTGCCTGCCTTTAATGACGATGACCTAAGCTGCCAGCTGATATTGAGAAGGGTATGGACAAAAAACCCACAGTTCTTCCTTCGCAGTAGGTCCTCTGTGTGCATGAGACTACTGGCTACCTGCTTTTGCTGCTGGCTCCATGTGAACACTAGATACTCTTCAGCTGCAAACACCAATTTTTACCTGTTTATTTACCCTCTTTTGAACTTGAGTGACTAATACAGATTAACACTCAGCTGCTTGGGTGGAATTGTTCATCAATAAGCCCTGTGAACCCCTTCCCTGGAGGAGAATTATTAAGAAATAAGCTTTCTTGGTTTAGGGCTGGCCAGGTAAGTTGTCTGTGTTGTTAAGGCACGCCCTGTGCAACTGTGTGTAGCAAGTGTTCAGTGTAGCAATGCTGGCCACCATTTTCAAAGAGCCACCAAATAGTAAGAAGCAAAAATGAAGTTCAAAGAAAGCTTGTCACCCAGTGAGATGTTGCTACATGAAACAAGATGTCTGCCTGGTACCATGTGGGCACTCAAGCAAAATTACCTGTAGTCTAGCCTTCTAACGTGAGAGGACTTCTTAGCTGTTAAGTCGTGGTTGGTCTAGAAGCATTTGGAAGGCTGTTTTAAGCACAATATTGAATTAAATTGTAACAACAAAGGATTACTGATGAATTCTATAACTTCCATCTTTAAAGACTCACTTTTTGTAAGGTGGCTGTTTAACATGAAACTGACATGAGATAGATACTCCTTTCCAGCTAGGGCCTGAGTTAAGCCTTCTGGAATTCTTTCAGCAATTATTTCTCTTTAAGTATTGAATAAGTCCAGCCAGAGAATATACTTCATCTCCACTTGTAATAAAACTTGTAGAGTGCTGTTGTAAAGGTGCTCAGGAACAGAATGGGACTAATGAGGTCTGGAAGCAGCTGGCAGTTCAGAGGCAATTCCCATTCTTGTATGTTTTTGGAAAATCTGAAGGCGTGTGCATTCGTTCTGAGGTGTCATTCAGATAAGGCAGTCAAATTGTTCACTGTAATTTGAGGCCTGAGAAACAGCACCATCAGTACTGATGCAAGAGCAACGCACTTCTCTGTTCTGCCTTAAGTTGCACTACTCTTTTGCAGTTTCTTAGATGGCTGTGCAGCTTTACATCTGTTAGCAAGCAGATGAAGTAGAAAGCAAGGAAAAATATTACCAGCCTAGACCTTCATTTCTCCCTCACTATGCACTGTTGGGTGGCTTCTGTGTAGAAGTTCCTTCGACTTCTGGCCACAGACTTAGAACAGGTGGCTGCAAACAGAAGAATGCCCAGTTAAATGGTTACCTAACGCTTGGGCTAATAATAGCCTGTTACACCAAAATGCTGAGTGCAGGTTCCTGTATCATGTTACTGTGGTGGCTGGATGTTTAACTTGATCCTACCCCTCTGCCTCCTCCTCACCCCCCAAGTGTATAAATTTCTGTCCACTCCCTAAATAGAATGACAAACCTTCCCTTGAAGTAAAAGAGGACTAAACAGCAAATCAGTATGTTCCTGGCTTATTAAATTGAGTAAACATCTCTGGATTTGTGCTTATTAGGGCAGTCTAATAATTTAACACTGAATATTTAAACTAAATTGCAGCTGTAGCTTGTATGGGTATCTTCTTGCTGGTAACTTAGTACAGCACATCTCTAGACTTTATTCTAGTTACAAGTCTACAGATAAAACGGTATTTTTTTTCTATAGCACTCTTAGAGACAGTGACTATTAAAATGCCCACTGGAGGCAAGGATGTGGACACCTTCCAGAGCCATTTTTGGAATAAATTCTTTCTGCCATCCTACCTGTTTCTCTGTCAATACCTGTGTCAAGCAGCTCAGCTTCACTGCTCAGAAACTTGCTTGCTCTTAGTCTAAAACCATTTTTGAGGATACAGCCTTGGCTAGAAAGCTGTGAACTCTCTTTGGAAACTTTTAAAAAAGATAAGACCAGATATGTTGAAAATTACAGGAGAGAGTTGATCCTGTTGCAGCAAGGCAGATAAACTAGATTACATGGAACAGACTCAAAGGCTGATAGTTGTGTGAAAACTGGAATGGTAAAGATTCAAATACTAACAAAGTAATAATCAGTTATAAGGTTATTTAGGGTTGTTTCAGAATTTAGAAAATTGTTTCTCTTTAAGAAATTCAAGAATCATTCATGTTAGTTGACACTTCCCCTTTTCAGGCACTTTTGAAAGAGAGCTATTATTCTATTGTTGCTGATAATCCTTAAATATAAGCATCCACAAATAGCTCCAGGTGCTATAAAAGTTTTTTGCAAACATCCTATTTATAGAATCATAGAATCATTAACATTGGAAAAGACCTCTAAGATCATCAAGTCAAACCATCACACAACACCACCTTGACCATTAAACCATGTCCCCATGTGCCACATCTACACATTTTTTGAACACCCCCAAGGGATGGTGACTCCACCACCTCCCTGGGCAGCCTGTTCCAGTGCCTCACCACTATTTCGGTAGAGAAATTCTTCCTAATACCCAATCAAAACCTCCCCTGGCACACCTTGTGCCCATTTCCTCTTCTCCTATCGCTAGTAACCTCGGAGAAGAGACCGACACCCACCTCACTACAGCCTCCCTTAGGGTAGTTGTAGAGAGCGATAAGGTCTCCCCTCAGCCTCCTCTTCTCCAGACAAAATAACCCCTATTCCCTCAGCTGGTCTTCATAAGACATGTTCCTCAGATCCTTCAGCAGCTTTGTTGCCCTTCTCTGGACCCACTCCACCACCTCAATGTCTTTCTTATACTGTGGTGCCCAAACTTGAACCCAGTACTCAAGCTGTGCCCTCACCAGGGCTGAGTACAGGGGCATGATCACTTCCCTGCTCCTGCTGGAGGCAGTATTCTTGATACAGGCCAGGATGCTCTTGGCCTTCTTGGCCACCTGGACACACTGCTGGCTCATGTTCAGCCAGGTATCTACCAGCACACCCTGGTCCTTTTCTGCCAGGCAGCTTTCCAGCCACCCCTCCCCAAGCCTGGAGCATTGCCTGGGGTTGTGACCAAAGTGCAGGACCCTGTTTACAGCAGCATGCACATTGGTCAAATGCCAATTACAGATCTGTATAAGGATTGGAGTTGGAGGGATGTTGCTAGTTTTCCCTAAACTAAAGAAAGGTGGAGAGCTTTTGAAATGTCTCCCATTCCTTAAGATGACTTTGTTGCAATAATCTTTTCCAAACTGCAACTTGCAGGGATGCTACATAGCTAGTAAAATAGGTGAAAGGATTTGGAAACAACTGATGAATTATTTTTATTTTAAAAAAACAAAACCAAACAACCAAAGCTCCCACAAAACTACCCAACCAATCAACCATAAAAAAACCTCACACAAAAAAAACCCACCCAAAGCCTTATCTAAGCCATGTAATTGAGAAAACGGAACCTTTTTTTTTTTTTAAGCACAATCTGTTGGTCACTGGCATGATCAGAAAGTCTTACATGCAACAGCTTGCTGGAGGTATTGTGGACAGTGTTTTGTTAAATGCATTTCCTTTCATACAAAGAAATTTTATTTCTTCTGGATAATAGTGTGATGACTAAAAATAAGTGCTTATTCTGAAAGTGCACAAAGTAAGAACCATCTCAAATTGTTAGCGGCTCAGTTCTGAAAATATATTAAGCAGGAAAAATTGGATTAATTCAAAGTTAAGTTAGTATTGACATTAGCATTTGTACATGAATACAGCAAAACCCCAAAGTATGTCTTACACTATTCCATGCAAGGATTTTGCAAGTTTTGCACTATTATGTGTAAATGCTTTAACTGCATCTTGCAGAGAAGTGGCAGGAAGAAGAGTCATATCTGGCCTTATTCTCTGTTGCAAGAATTAACTTCCTGCTTTGTTTCAACTCCCTGTCAACTGTGAAAAGTGATATGGAAATGAGTGAGGGTCCTTTACCTAAGCATTGTTTCAGTTAGACTAGTGCAGGTATCAGGCTGCTATTTTAAAATGAGTTTGCCTATGCACTATTTGGCCTTAGTCTTCTTAAGACACCCCATTTGCACTGCACTGTGAAATACTGGGTCAATTGCTGGTAATGGAAAAGCTTGTTGATTAAGTACACTAATTAAGAGTTTTAGGTAAACTGTCATAAGCAGAAAGATGCAAGATCATTCTTGCAGGTAGACAGGATTTCCCTCATTCCTATTGCCTTTTGGTTTTCTTAGGAGACAGATTGTTGATCTAATTTTGGTCAAGCTTAGGTTCACAAAGTGGTCTACGTGTTTCATTGTGTTCACACTAGCACCTGTGATACACTGCTTAAATTCTTCTGAAATTCTGGAAGTTTCCAAAAAGACAGAAAAAAACCAAACCAAACCAAACCACACTAAACAAAAAAGCCTCCACTGTTCAACTTTCTCTCTTTGAGAATAAAACCAAAATAAATAAATACAGATGTTAGCCACGCTACTTAATATGCTACAAGAAGAATCAATTTTAGTTAATACTTTAATTAGTTTCTAAGTCCCTGGTGCCCTATGGGTACCTACTCTCTAAGGAACTAATTGATGTATTTAAAGTGCTTCGGTGCTGCCTACAACCTGATAGCTGAAACAGTAATCCCTTTATCCTTTGATGTGTTCTCTGTTCTGACATGTCTTCACAGTAGGCAAAGCATGGACTTGTCTTGCATACTACCTTGCAACAAATAAAATCATAAGCAAGGTGTTTTGCAGGGTGTTTTAGGTAATGGACTAAAACTGCTTCTCCAATGAGGACTGAGTTGAGTTACACAAATGCCTAGAGGCTTCTTCAAGTTGCTGCTGCTCTGTACATGCAGAACTGAATTCCTGTCAGCATGCAGCAATCACTTTGGGCTGATGCTGTGCCTGGCTACAAGTATGTCACATCACCTACATTAAAGCTAACCACAAATCAAGCTGTAGATGTATTTTTCACTTGGGGCAAAACACAGTTGGTTATGAATAAATTGCTTAATTATATCCCATTTTTCAGAAGTGCCTAAGTAATCTAAGTCCTACTAAGGGGACTTAAGGGTTGGGACTTAAGCTCCTAAGTGTCTTAGCCAACATTTTTAGAAGTGTGTAACATCCATGCATCCACTAATGTCTCTGACAATTCCTGAAACCTGGTGCTGCTTAACAGTACAGAGTACAGCACATGCAGTTAAAGCAGCAGCTGCAGTGGAATTGCCATTCCAGGTATTGATTTTTCAGGAAAGGTTTGGTGTGGTAGGCAGGCAAAGCAGTGCAGAGCCATCCATATCAAGGCTTCTCAGGGCATGTTCTTTTCAATAGCTTGTTGCTCCTAAGGGGTAGAAAAAGGCAAAATACATTAAAAATCTTCCTTTCTTAGTTTTCCAGTCACCAGTTTCAGTAAATACACTCCTCCTAGTTCAGCTCTGTTCCATCCCTACAATAACATCCTACCTGCTAAGCAACTTACCTACATCTTGCAGAGTACTTGGTCCTGTCTTAATGCTATGTGCTTCACATGTGACTGAGCGTATTTCACTATGCAGTCAGTATTTTGGGTCTGATGCTCAGATGAGAGGCTCAGCATCTTTGTCTCCTGGCTTCAGTGAGGAGTATTGCACAAATTCATTTAGTTTTACTTTTAAATTCATTGAAATTTCATTCTATGCAGGTTCCAGATTTCACTATTACAGACCTGTCTTCAGAGTCAGATGATATCCCAGACATTTTGGACTTGGATGAAGATGATCATCAAGACTTTTCACGCACAAATGGCCCTTACACTACAGGGCAAAGAGCTGAATAAAGAAAAGAAGAAACCTGTCTTTTTGATACAATGTACTTTTGCCATGTTTGACTTAGATTTCTCCTTTTAAAAGATGAATCTGCCTAGCTTAGGGATTTTGGGGATATTTTTTGTAATCAGTACTGTTTCACTTAGCTGTATCAAAATTCTCTATTTTTTTTCTACCTAAGGAATGCATGCTACATTAATTCATTAGCATGGGTGTCAAGCTCCCATTCTACAAGCCAGGTATAAGCCTAGCCAGTGCATCCAAATGATTTAATTGTTGCTAGTCATTTGTTCTCCTGCTAACAGCAGCCATGAGAACTCCAGTGCTTTGCATAAAGGGCTGCCAACAAAAGGAGTTGATGAGGATTTGCCCACAAAATTTCCCCTTTCAGTCTACATGAAGAGCACTTCTGCATCTACCTCTTTGCTGCTGGAAGAGGTAAGAGACTGTCTGTCTCAGATTCTCTCAGGTTCTTTTTGTTAGGCTCTGTAGCTACAGAGCTTAGAAGCTTAGAGCTTCCCTTTGGTAAGAGTGCTTGATATGCTCAAAAGGACTCCCTTTCTTTCTACCTGCCTTCTGTGTGCAAATATTTTGGCCATCCTGATGCTATCAGTTGTGGGGCCTGAGACTAGATGAATGTAAATGCTTAAGAAGGAAAGTGTTCCAGGAATAACTACGATGGTTGAAAGTAAAAGAGACTGTATGAAGGAAAACCAGGGCAAAGATACTAACAGACATGGGGCAAAATTGCAAAAACAAAAACAAACAAAAAAAACCAAAACAAACAAAAAACACAAAAAAACACCCAAACTGAATTTAGGGATGCTTCTGGTGACAGTAATGATCTTTTCGTGTTTAAATAATGTCTCAGATATTCGCCAAGGAATGTCAAATTCACTTGCACACAGTGACTTCTGTAGGAGTTGGGGTGAGTGGGAACTGGAGTGGAGGCAGGCTTGTTACATTTCTTTCTGAGGATCAGGCTGAACTCCTTCCACAGAGATCTCCTTGGTGTTGCTGGGGTGACTGCACCAAGTCTGGAGATGTTGCACGGTGCTACTCTCCTACCAGCCGTGGAAACACTGCCCGGCAGTTGGTATAGCTGTGAGGTTGGCACCTCCGCTCTCTCATGATGAAACACTTGGTTGTTGTGAAACTTTGAAGTCTGGTCACTGAAATGCCTTGGAATAAACGTTTGAACCGCACAGCCTGCTGCTGGTGTGTTTTACTTGGTTTTTGTGTTAAATCACAGAGTCACAGACTGGTAGGGGTTGGAAGGGACCTCTAGAGATCACCTACTCCAACCCCTCTGCCACAGCCCGGGCACCTAGAGCAGGTTGCAGAGGAACGTGTTCAGGTGGGTTTTGAAGGTTTCCAGAGAAGGAGACCGCTCAACCTCTCCGGGCAGCCACCCTCACAGTAAAGAAGTTTGGTTAGTCCTCATGTTTTGTTGGAACTCCCCATGTTCCAGTTTGTGGCCGTTGCCCCTTGTCCTGTGCCACTGAGAAGAGTATGCAGAAAATGCCGTTGCCAGAGGTCA
>NW_008632234.1:0-7456 GCF_000691845.1 Merops nubicus
GCCCCGCACGTCGGACCCGCCCCAGCAAAAGCAAGGGCTGAACTGAGGGCGTGTTCCCAGGCTCTGGAGATGTTTCCGTTAGGTGGCTGTGTCTCACTCACCACAGATGGGTTCAGCTGTCGCTTCCCAGTGTTCCCGTGTCATCTGTTTTTAGTTAGTGCTTAAATCAGCACACAGGTACCTCCTGTCATCCCTCCCGCTCCCAAGAGCCCTGACTGAGCTTGCAGGGTCGCTCAGCTGGAGATGCTTCGAGTGGGAGCGCGGGAGAACAGCTGGCTGGGAGCCTGAGCTTTGGAGTGGCTCTGCCTGTGCCTGGCCTGAAATGGCATCGTTTCAAGCACTTTTGGGGAAGGCAGAATGGCAAGCACAGTCAGCGTGACCTACCTGTAAGCAAAAGCAGGGAAACTGTCTCTGTTCGTTGTCCCCACTGCAGAGAGCTGTGCCCGTGTGTCGGTGGGACTGTGGCCAGCGCCATGGGCTGCCTTGGGCACAAACCACGGGCACAGCTCAGTGACTCTGGTTGGACCCAGGGGTGTGTGGGGCTGGCAGAGCAGGCGGCCAGCACCCGGCAGCAGCTTCTCCATTTTTATGTGCTCTTTCCTCTGGACCTGCCCAGGAATGTCACAGATTAGTGTGCTGGCAGGGGCATGAAGGGCCACGACTCCTCCTGTGTCGACTCAGTGGAAATGTTCAGAAAAGCAGCAGTCTGAGGTTTAACCTTTCTCTTCTCTTTGGGCAGCTTTGCTAACGCAAGGTGACCGAAAAAAGTTCAGAAATTCCTTAAATGACTTGATGCAGTGGTGAAGCTGTACAGGTGTAACTGCTATCCACAAGACACCCTTCTTACGGTGAAAGCCTTGTATTACACCAGTGATGATTTGACCCAACAAACTGCTTGATGCTATACACTACATAAGTTTCTAATGTGGATTATAAAAGAAAAAGGGGGTGTCATAGGCTGATTTTGCTATTTTTGGGAAATACAGTATCAGCTTTGTCAAGCCATATGGTGGATTTATTCATCATCAGCAGTTCCATTCAAATGCAAGTTCATGGCATCTAGTAATACATTTTCCAGCATACAGCTCAGCACTCTTTTTCTTCTTTTTCCTTTTCCAGCATATGATTTGAGAGTGGTCAGCTGGCTGCTGCTGTAGGCCACCTCTTGTCTGGGCAACGCGTGTTCAGCACTATAATTAATCACTTACATTAGTGGGTTCTTACAAAGTCCCATGTACTTCATCATGAGCTTTTGTCCCTGCACAGCTCCATTTCCAGTGCTGCTGGCTGCTTTTGTGCCTTTCTGTGCAGTGTTGCACAACGGTGACTTTTTGGCTCAGTTTCCTCTGGAAATGGGGCTTGTAAGACCACACTTGGAGCGTGTGGCTGCAGAGACCTGCTGTCCTCCAGTACTCCTTGCACTTGCTCCTGCTCCACCTCATCTGGCCAAGCGCTGGGGGTCTCGGTGGTACCAGCTCTGTGGGAATGTGAGCAGAGGGAGGTCCTGGTCCTGCCCTTCTGAGGGGGTTGATCTCGTTTGGAGGAAGTGGGCTCTGCCTCCAGAGCTGATGCCAGGAGCTCTGGAGCCCAGGCACTGCTGCGCAGGCTCTGTGCACAGACAGAGGTGTGTTCAGCACCCAGCTGAGGTGCAGTCCATCCCTGTCTTGGACCTGCTGGGTTTAGAGGAGAGGGTGGGAGCGCACATGGCTGCAAACTGTGAGGTGGCAGCGCAGGTCAGAGGTGGATGGACCAAACTTCTCCCCGGGGCAGTAACCAGGGACAGGCGACTTCTGCAGTGGGTGCTCTGGTCTCCACGGGCTGGGTCTGTGTGAGCACTGGGCATCACTGTCATCCCTGGTCAGCGTGTACAAACTCACTGGCTGCATGGGGAGCAGAGGTGGTCAGCTTCCTTTCCTTACATGACTTGGTCCTTCCCTGCGTATTCCCTTGGCATTGTTGCTGCATATCGGCGCTCAGCTGATCCCACCCTGCTTCTCTCATTGCCTTGTGGCTTATTTTGGCCACAAATCTTTCCCTGGTGCCTACTCCAGATGCTCTGCCCCCCTGTATAATGATGGCACTTAGCACTGAGTAGCTTCAAAAAGGCCTTTTGGCAGTTAAGTAATGAAGCTGCAGACAGCTCTGTGAGGTGTGGGGAAGGACGACTCCGTCCCCTGGCCCTCTGCGAGTGCACTGGCACGTGTCACCCACACAGACCAGGGTGGGCGACTGGCTGTCCAGGAGAAGTGCCGTGAGGAGCTGCCGTGGGAGCAAAGCAGTGCCAGGCTGTGAGTGCTCAGGAGAAGGCTGTGGGTGAGGGAAATGCTCCTAGTCGGGCTGCCTGTCCTGAGTGTTCAGAGGTGGTCTTGGGTTTCCAATGAGTTTCTTGATTTTAAATACTCTTCTTCTTTTGTCTAGCTGCAAATTCTCTCTTGAATTCTTCTAACAATTAATGAAAACGGCCTGTTTTCTTCTTCTTCTGCTTGGGGACCTCGTTGCCTCGGTTACCTGGATACCTGGTCTGTGGGTGTGAGCTGCTGTGAGTTAGCTCCTAAAGCATCTTGCATTGTATATACAAGTACAAACCAGTCGATGCAATGGTCCTGTTAAACCAGATGCAGTCTGAGAGAGGTTAATACCATTGGGTTTGAACTGTGGTTTGGTTTTACTGGGAGCTGTGAAATGACTTTGTGCTGTCATTGAGCACTGATTAATGGCAGCACACGGCAGCAACACAGAGCACCTCGACCCCGGGGGAGGTTTGGGTGAGCTGAGTGCTGACGGCATGCTGCAGGCAGCGCAGCCCCCCGAGGCTGGCAGGGGCTGGGGCTGAGCACCCACCTCCACAGCTCGTGCCTGTGTTCTGGTCTCCCTGCCCGAGGGGCATGGCTGCTGTCAGTGCCAGCACCGTGTCTGCTGGCTGCGAGCTGGGTCGTGGGGCCAGGGCAAGCGCGAGGCTGTGGGGCTTGGTTCTGGGAGAAGAACAGTACATTGTTTGTAAAACACTCTGTCTTCTCTTTCTGTGACATTCATGGGGTAGTTTAAAATAGAGCAGGGTACCGACGTGGCGCTATAAGAGCGTGTGTCCCCCATGGCCTGTGGAGCGTGGTGAGCACAGGGGCACGCGGCCATCCTGGGAGAACAAACCCCAGAGTGTGTCACAACCACGGGCTGAGCACTCGGGCACCGATCACTGGTGTTCTAGGCATAAAGCCTCTACATCTGAAAGGTCAAGGAACTTGATCAAGATTAGTAGAAAAGATTAAAAAGATGAATCCATGGTAGAGTCAAGCATAGGACTTTCTTGATTTCTTGTTGTTGTTGATCTTCTTGTGGGATGGCTTTTCTTTTTAACAGAGAGCAATGTAAGCACAGCAAGGCAGAGGTTGCTGCAGGTGACACGTCGGGTACACAGCAGCCCTCGGGGTGTTGGTCCCTTCCTTCGCTGCAGCACTCCCGGGTTCGGGGCAGCGTGGCCTGTGCGAAGGGCACAGCCGGCAGGTTGTGTCCTCCACACGCTTCTGTAGGAGATCCCCACCCAGCAGGGCCGGGGTCTCTTCTGAAAGAGGTTTGTGGGGGTATTGGTCACCTTGTAGGGCAGCCACATAAACCAAATCCAGAATAAAATGCTTGGTCCTTGCCTGTAAAAACACCTCTGACAGTTCTCTCTCTTCTGCACCTGAGCTCCTCTCTCGCTCAGAGACCGACACGCTGCTGGCTCCTGGGACTGGGAAATCATGAGGACCTCGGTGCTCCAGCAGCGTTGTGAGCCTGACTTTAAACCCTGAACTATCCACTGAAGGATTTATTGCAATGGATGTTCCTAGGGATTTCATCTCTTGGTCTAGGCTGGATCACGTCACAGCCGGCTCTAAATCTTGGGCCTTTTCTGTCGCCTTCCCCCCCGGCAGCTGTCACAGAGTGGATCCCTGGGGCTGGAGCCGTGGCATGGGCCAGGTGTGGGGCTGGACAGGGATTCAAAGCCCCAGGAGGGTGGGATGTGCCCTGCCTGTCTGCACAGCAGTGATCTCCAGGCATCAGGAGGGAGCGAGTCGAGCAGCGTGTTGGTCTAGGAGAGGTGTCCGTGCTCGTCGCAGGCGGAGCTCACCTCCTGGCTCTGTCCTCCTCAGAGCTGGGAGATATCCGTGCACACGCCTGCTCACACAAACCAGCAGACACACGTGTGCAGAGCCTGCACAAGCTTGCACGCTGGTGGTGTTTCTCTGTAATCAAGTTTCTTAGTAACCTGCCTGAAGTGGAAATGTCACAGCAAAACCAGTGCATTCAAAAGCAGGAGCTGATGGGAAGGCTTCCCTTTAGTTTTCTTCTTGATTCTGCCTTTAAATTCAGCATTTCTAAGTGAAAATGAGAGAGTAAGCAACAAATCCACCATGCCAACCCATGAAGAAGAGCCATCAAGGTGTGTTTTTCGACCAGCTGCCACACAGCTTAATGTTGTTCTGATGAAAGAGGCTGACTGACCTGACTGTATAACCTAGTGGCAGCTTAGGCCTCTCCATCCGCACTGTGAAGTCTTAGGTGACAGAATAATTGGAGAAGAAAACAAATAATCCAATTGGTTAGAAACAGGAGCAGCCTAAGAGCAAGAGGCAGAAGCGTTTGTGGCTCGGGGAGACACGAGGCAGTCGTGTTCCCCATATGGTTCTGTCCACAGTGTCCCTGTGGGCACTGGCACCACCGCGGGCAGGGCAGCCGCGTGCCCGGGTTTTCAGGAGGGAGGCAGGACCTCGGCGACGTAAGCAGGACCCGGTCCACAAGCATGCCCTGACCTGAGGGTGCCTTGTGCAGAGCAAGGAGCGAGGCTTGGTCCTGTGTGTGTGTGATCTGGCACTGCCCACACCCACTGCGTGGCCCTGGGGGTCCCGTGTCCTCCTCCCACCCCTTCTCCTGGGGTGCTGTGTCCTGAACGTGAGCACACGCAGCTGCACAGCAAACACGATGCCACCTACAACCCTCCAGTGCTTGGGCTGCTCTGGAGTCTTTATCTTTTCCTTTTTGTGCTGGCTCTGTCATTTTTCAAGGTTAGCTGTCCTTGAGAAGAAAGGCACTGCAGGTTTGCTGTGCTTGACATCACTCTACGTGATGTCTAAACTTAAAAGCTGTAAAATTCACACTGATGAGATTTCATGTGTGTAACACTGGGAAGACCACGGGGAATATTTTTGATAGAATTCCATGGATGTATTTTTCTGATGCAGATTATTTGAGGGCAGGAGTGAGGGGCACATGGCTATGGTACCCCTGACGTTGTGTCCGTGACTTTGGGTCTCAGGAAAAGGGAGCACTGCAGCCTCTCTGCCACAGCGTGTCGGTGGATGTTCCGTATGCTAGCGCATGGATAGATCTGCAGTCAGCAGGATTAAAATGGACTTTCTGGGTCAGCTGTGGGAAGTTGGAGTGGAAGGGCGAAGAGGGAAAAGCGTGGGAAATGTTTGGGACACTGGTGGGGCCCCTGAGCTGCAGGTGCTGGTGTCTGCAGCACATTTGGGCAGGAGCTGGGTGTATCCCAGGCTCCCTCCTGAGCAGTGTGGGTGTGCTGCTGCAGAGTGGGTGGCGTGAGCTGCCAATACATGAAATAGTCAAATGCCTCTTTTTAGGTAGCACCATTACTTGTTTTAGGTGATTACTAGTTTTTAACCATGATCATGGTAAGGCTGCAGACCAGCTGACGTCCAGTTTTGCATGTATATCTCCTGAGGAGTGGGGTGTTCAGTGTCCCATGCCCCAGGACTATGTTGAATGTCCAGAGAACACACTGGTGGATTGATGATGGCAATGCTAATGAATCAATTACTCTCCATGTGTGAACGTTTCTTCTGTTAAATATTCAGAAATCATTCAAAAACATGACAAGAATGAAATCAGTGTTGTTTATTAAATTGGATTAAAGTAACTGGATTCCCACGCGGACAGGGGCAATTGGATTTAATGTTACTTTGCATATGGACCTGGTCTTGTCTTGGTGGGGACAGTTGGCTGGTTTAGGAAGTAATTTTTTTTTAAAGGACAGTGAAACCTTAATGAACATATCATCACATTCCAATGTAGATTTTCATACACAATGTCACAGTGATCTCTTAGCTTATATTGTTGTTATATGTAATCCAGGAAAAGGTTCTGGGAAGGGCAGGTCCGTGTGTGAGCACACGAGGTTTGCGTGTGACCCGTGTGCTGGCCTGGGCTGCTGCTCAATTCACAATTTGGGGCAGGCTATTGGATTTCCTTCCCTCGGGCACTGGATAATCTTGTTTAAGATAACACAGTCGTTTGTCTTGTTTGCTGACTGCTTAACAGATGGATTTCTGGTTTTTGTAATTACTATATGTAAGTTAATAAGATGTGATATCTTTTATTAGTCAACAGTTTTCCAGGTTTGTTTTTCCAAATGACATGAGGCAGATTATATGTAAATATCAGTGACATACAAATATTAGTTTTAGAACGTTAGCATTTTGAGAGGTGGTGCAAACTTTCAGGGGTTCCTGTAGTACCTTTTTTTTTTTCTCTCCCCTAAACTCTATTTCATAATTATTCTGCAGTAACACGACTGGGTTTATGTTTTGCTAAAGGTTGGTCCCTCCTTAGTGAAAAGGAAGCACAGACCTGGCTGATGTCCTGAGCCACCCGCGGTGTTATCCTGCCCGTGTGCTGTTCTTCCAGCATGTTGATACCCTCGTATCATACTCGTGTACCATTGTTCCTTTCAGAGGTTCATGCTGATCTCCACTTTCAGAAACAAGGACTGTGCACCACACCAGAGAGAAAACATCTCCCACCTCAGGTTCCAGCTGTTCTTGGGAGCTGTTACTGGGCAGCAGCTGAAGGAAAGGATGCAAAACCAAGCTCTGCTGTCCGGGGTGGTGGTGAGAGGCTGGCAGGGCAGGGCACTGCCAGGTTCACCTTTGCAGGTGACACCTCAGTCACACCTAGCCCTGAGCTGGGACTCTGAACATGGGGGGTTGTTTCTGATCTGTGCTGGAGCAGCCCCTCCTGTTACCCAGGTGGGGCTGGCTGGGCACCGGGGCACGGACAGGGATGGGGACCCCAGTCGGTGCCAGCGCCGTGTTTCCCTGAACTGGTGGTTTTACTGGAGGCACCTGGGGGTGCTGTGAACGAGCAGGTGCAGCCCCAGGAGCGATCTGTGGAATTTGGGTGCTGAGTCTCAGGCATTCAGAGAACAAATGAAGTGGGAGGAGGTGGCTGGGCAGGGCTGTGCCAAGGGCAGTGCCCGGGGCTGAGCCACTGCGTTCGCTGGCATTTGCCTTTCCTTGTTTGTGCCCTGGGTCAGGGACAAGTGGCACTGGTGATGGAATAGAGGGGCACGTGGAACGGGCAGAGCCGAACGCTGCCCGGCCCTGTGCCAGTGCCCGGACGTGGAACGGACACAGCGGGGCCGACCGGCCGCCTGCTGAAGGGCTGTGCCATGCTGTGCCAT